>NC_057711.1:130688160-130690163 GCF_004010195.1 Chiloscyllium plagiosum
GATTCTCAAAATAATGGGAGATGCAGTTGGTACTAATTTACAACAACACGATTAACAGTGGAAGATGGAGTGAGAAAGAAAGCCTTAATCTGAGGTACTCTGCATTGATGTGAATACTCAGAGTCTGGGGCGTTCCAAATGCAGATTAGTGTGTGGAAATCTGATGTACTGATCACCGAGAGTTGGCTCGAGGATGTCAGGACTGGGTGTTAAATATTGCTGGGGATAAAGGATTCCAAAATGACGAAGGGAAGAGAAAGAATGAAGGTAGAAGTGCTGGTTGAGATTAGCGTTAGTTAAGGAGTCCAAGAGAAAGAGGATCCATCCAAGGACACAATGAATTTGGCTGGAGGTACAGAACAAAAAGTGTACAATTAAACTGTGAGGTACAGTCTATCAGGCAGCAACCATTGGAAATGATGGAGAGAATAAATATTCAGGGGCATTTGAGAGTGATGACAATACTACAGATTAGTTATACTGAGAAACTTAATTTATCCAAATATTGACTTGGTTATTGGTGGTGCAGGGTCATGAGGGGCCAGTATCCCTGGATTATATGGAGGAGAGCACACTTCAGGTGTATGTGTCCAGCCCAAGAGAGCATGTACTGTTGGACCTGGTCCTTGGGGAAGAGATGGGGCAAGTGGATCCAGTGTCGGTAGGGGAACGTTTTGGGGGGCAGCGATCATTTTTTTTTTGTAAAGTGCAGAATGATGGTAGAGAATGATATGCAATAATTGAGAGTGAGAAATATTAGTTGACTGAGAGCAGCCTTCAAAAAGGCAAGAATGAAGCCGGGAGCTTGTCAACAAGGCCAGTGAAATGGTAGCTGTAAATAGCTAGGTCAGATGGAGCTGGGATTGTGGAGATGTGGCTGCAGTGTGACCACGACTGGGAACTGGATAATCAAAGGTTTTCCCCATTTCTACAGGAAGGATAAATAGGCCAACACAGTGAAGTAGTATTGTGTATAAAGGATGGGATCAGTATTATTGTGACGTTAATCAATTCACACACTGCTCCTCCCTGTCCTCGTCCCTCATCACTGCGTATTGATCCTATCAGATATTGGTAACCTTTGAAAACTTCAGCAAATAGCACAGTATAGAGGAGATGACTCTGTCCACTGTCTGCATTTGTCAAGATGTAACGTTTGTTAAAGCCCTAGTTCTGTCTCCCCAGGCAGTGTAGGACTTCAGGTGCAGATCCCGGCCCCTTTTTAAAATGGTTTGAGGATTTCTGCATCTACCCCGCTTCCATGTGTGACTCCCAGGCCCCGACCATACTCTGGGTGAAATAACAACTTTCCTCACCACTTCTCTAATATTTCATCCAATTACATTAAAGATTCACCGCTGGTAATTGAGCTCTCTAACAGCAACAAGATGTTGTCTCCCTTTCTACCCATGTCCCTGACAATATGTACACTCCAATCAAATCTCCTCTCAGCATCCTCCGTTCCAATCTTTCCTCATAACTGCACTTCCTCGTTCACAGGGTGAGGAATCTCCTCTGTACCCTCTCCAGTCCAATTCCATCCTTCCATGTGATGCAGTGACCAGAACTGTACACAGTCCCCAAGCTGTGACTGAACTCATTACTTACACAGTTCCTGCATAAGCTTCCTGCTCTGAAGTACATTATTTTGTCTGGAGGAAATAATGCCATTTGCTACATTAACGAGATTATTGATGTTCCAGACCGACTGTCCTGGAGTCCCTGGGACTTCCTCAGTGACTGTTTATCCACTGTCTCAGAATTCCAGCCTTGATATTATCAGTCAGTCCCTTGCTCCACATTAAACAAAGCTGCGGTGTTAGCCGTTCTCCAGTCCTCCGGCACCATCCCTGTATCCAGTGAGGATTGGATAATTTGGGTAACTATAAGGAAGCAAATTTTCCCCGGCTTCTATTAACAGTCTGGAACATTGTGTTACCCCATTTTAACGATTTGAATGTCCTGTATAGTTCTCCACTCCAAGTTTGTCGCTCCCAATATTT
>NC_057711.1:130690663-130696810 GCF_004010195.1 Chiloscyllium plagiosum
CTAGAGCCATGTAAACGAGCCATAGCCTAGAACAATGTAAACACGCCATAGCCTAGAGCCATGTAAACAAGCATAGCCTAGAGCCATGTGAACAAGCATAGCCTAGAACCATGTAAACGAGCCATAGCCTAGAGCCATGTAAACGAGCCATAGCCTAGAACAATGTAAACAAGCCATAGCCTAGAGCCATGTAAACAAGCCATAGCCTAGAGCCATGTAAACGAGCCATAGCCTAGAACAATGTAAACGAGCCATAGCCTAGAACCATGTAAACGAGCCATAGCCTAGAACCATGTGAACAAGCCATAGCCGAGAACCATGTAAACAAGCATAGCCTAGAACAATGTAAACAAGCCATAGCCTAGAACTATGTAAACGAGCCATAGCCTAGAGCCATGTAAACGAGCCATAGCCTAGACCCATGTAAACAAGCATAGCCTAGAGCCATGTAAACAAGCCATAGCCTAGAGCTTTCTTCACATCAGCACCTTTGGTGACTATCATTGATCAGGAACTGAACTCAACACAAACTACAAGAGTAGGTCCGAAGCTGGGTATTCTGTCATGAGTAACTCACCTCATGATTCCCAAAGCATGTCGGCTATCTACCTTGCAAATGTCAGGAATGTCATCGAATATCTACCATTTGTCTGAAGGAGTGAGCCACGATAAACATTCATGCACTTAATATGAGGGCAAAACTTGATTGGCATTTCAACTAATAGTTTCAACATTCACTCACTCTGCAACCTGCAGAGTAGCAGCAGTGTGTGCTGTCTAGATACATTGCAGCAACTCACCAATGCTCCTCCAACAGTACGTTCCAAATCTGTGACCTCTATCACCTGAAATGTCAAAGGGGCAGCTGCATGGGAAGCGTACTTCAGTTAAGTCCTGAGTAGATTATAATGATCGAAAGAAAGTGACAATTGTAGGTTTTTAATCTATATTGCATCCAGCCCTTATAACAACTTGGATGAATTGAGAACACAATTGAAAATAACTGTGCCTGATATGATAGCCAATTCAGAAAACTTGCTCTGCCCACCAGGAGCTTTTCCAAAGGTTGCAGGAAAACCTAATTGAGTGGGAGGGAAAGATTCCCTTTCCAACAGTGAGTTAAAGTTCTGCTGTTGAGTTCTTGACTTTTCAGGCAGGTCAGCTTTCTGATCGAAGCATTTGACAGTTGAGAAACCACAATTCTGCATTCCCCCCCACCCAGGACCCATTCATATCCAGGCTTAGTGTATAGGGCAGAGAGTTAACAGCAAGGCTCATGTTTACAAACTGTCAGTGATTAATGACAATCCACACACTCATTATTTCCCAGATCTAAGAAATAAATGACACCACAGTGACTGAAATTGAACCATAGAAGTAAATCACCTCCTGCCAGAGCATTGTGTATTTTCTCCCCACAGAATTGAACGTTACAATCAAAAATTGACAATCAGTTATGAACAGTCCATTTTGTAAAGATGAGCAGCAATGCCTAGTGACTGATAGAATGGATCACTTAAAAGTATTTCTTTGTCACAGGACAATCACCTTGATAAATTCTTCGCTCTGTGCCACACCCTGGAAGGCCAGGTGACATTTCCATGTTGGATACTGGATCAAAAGATAACAGAAAATGAACTGGAGCATGAGCTGAAATTGAGTATAATCTCACTGCCATCAGCTCGGCTTGAACCATTGGTCCTGTTTCTGCACCAGATCATGGATAAGCTTTTCCAGCTGACAATCCAGCCCATTGTTGTCGCAGGCCAGACAGGTAAGTCTGAACAGGAAGCACCACTGATATATATTGCCCATCTTTCAAATCCGATTGATTGACATTTACCTCATGTTCTAATGGTTGCAGATGTAAATTTGTTGCCTAGTTAACCCACTGAAATCTTTGTATTGTTTCCTGAATTCTCATCCTTATTTTCAACTTTATTTGCTCTCATTACTTATCTCTGAAACCCCCTCCATCCCTAAAGCTCTGTGATTGGTTGCAATCCTCCAGTTCTGGCCTCTTGCCTAGCCCCTATAAAAGTTACTTCAGCTTTCAGCTGCTTAGATCTAAAGATTGGAGTCCCTCACTAAACCTTTCCCACCAGCTCTCCTCCATTGCAAAGTTCCTTAAAATTTACCTTTCTGGTCATAAAGGTAAAGTCACCATAGTCCTCCCAGACCATAAAGCTGTTTTCTCATCAGGGAGAGGCGACTGGTGATGGTTTAAGCTGAGGGTCACTATGCCTCAGGCGAGGGGAGAGCTTGAGAAGGAGAGTTCTTCATGGTAATCTCAGCCGGTGATGGGAATTGAACCCATGCTGGTGGTGTCAGTCTGCTTGTGGTCACCTGTCTGAAGTTCTCCGTCTGTGACTCAGTGCCCGATTTTGTTTGAAAATGGTTTTATGAAGCATTGTGGGACATTTTACTGCATTAACAGTACTATCTAAATGCGAATTGTCTTTGTTGCCAATAATGAGTAGATGTGTGAGCTAACACCCTGCATTTATGTATACGAGAGGATAAAAAAAAACTTTATAAAAACTTGTATTTGTGGAAGATAACACATAATTTTATTGGACAGTATTGAATAATATTAATGATTTTGAGATTCCGGTGTTGGACTGGGGTGTACAAAGTTAAAAATCACACAACATCAAGTAATAATCCAACAGGTTTAAACCGGTTTGTCTCATTCTGTCAAAGATATTTTTTCATCTTTTAACTTGGAACATAGAATGTTACAGCACAGTACAGGCCCTTCGGCTCTCGATGTTGCGCCAATCTTTGACATTAATCTGATGCCCATCTAACCTACACCGTTACATTATTATCCATATGTATGTCCAATGCCCATTTAAATGCCCTTAACATTGACGAGTCTACTACTGTTGCAGGCAGGCCGTTCTATACCCCTACTACTCTCTGAGTAAAGAAACCACCCCTAATATCTGTTCTAAATCTACCACCCATTAATTTAAAGCTAAGTCCCAGATCAGATCCGTGGGTGGCACGGTGGCACAGTGGTTGGCACTGCTGCCTCACAGCGCCTGAGACCCGGGTTCAATTCCCGCCTCAGGCGACTGACTGTGTGGAGTTTGCACGTTCTCCCCGTGTCTGCGTGGGTTTCCTCCGGGTGCTCCGGTTTCCTCCCACAGTCCAAAGATGTGCAGGTCAGGTGAATTGGCCATGCTAAATTGCCCGTAGTGTTAGGTAAGGGGTAAATGTAGGGGTATGGGTGGGTTTCGCTTCGGCGGGTCGGTGTGGACTTGTTGGGCCGAAGGGCCTGTTTCCACACTGTAATGTAATCTAATCTAAGTCCCCTCGTGTTTGGCTTCACCATCTGAGGATAAAGCCTCTCACTCTCCACCCTGTCTAACTCTCAAATTATCTTATAGGTCTCGATTAAGTCACCTCTCAACATTCTGCTCTCCAATGAAAACAGCCTCAATTTCCTCAGCCTTTCCTCATAAGACCTTCCTTCCATACCAGGTCACATCCTAGTAAATCTCCTCTGAACCCTTTCCAAACCTTTTTTGAACACCATGGTGTCTGTCTGAGAGGTGGGGGGGCTTTGCACTGCCAGCTGTGAGCCACCTCCAGCCGAGTCTGTACCCGCCAGCTCCGTGACATCCTCGTTCATGGGACAGATTGGACATTCACCTCCCCACCCTGCACCTATAGTCAGCATCTGACCTCCAGAATTGGTCATCTGACTCTTGATTAAATGAACAGAGACAGTGGCAGCAATCAGAACTACAAGTTTCCTTTCTGCCTTCCTTACCTTACAAAAAGACACAAAATCCAATCCCAAGTTTATTGTCACAACTTTTATATTGACATACAATGACGCAGGGTTCCTGTCAATGTAAGTTGAGGCTAATGGTATCCATCATTCTTTATGAACAAATGGTATTACCAATTCAAGCAAAGGGCAGATGTAAAGTTGAACAACGAAATCCAGACATGACTGTCTGAGATCCACCACTGCAGTGTTACTTTTGTAAATCTCTCTGCCTGGTTCACCACTGAAACACATTACTGTGGAACTTGTGAGGTGAGTACAAACTGAACTCTGCATAGAAAGTTATACTTTGTTCACCCAAGTATGATCTTAATGACATGGACAATGTGAATTACACTTAAATTGGCTGGCATTGACAAATAACTTTTCAAATATTAAATAAAAACAGAAATGGCTGGTGAAACTCAAAAGGTCTGGCAGCATCTGTAAAGGTGAAAGCAGGGTTAATGTTTCAAGCCTGATGACTCTTCATACAAACTGATGCCAGAACTGCTGAATTTCTCCAGCAATTTCTACATTTGTTTATTTTGTTTATTTTCCTTCATATTTTAAATTGATGGATGTTACCTATCCTTCTTTCCATCTTTATTTCCCTTTCTGAACCTGATTTGAGATTGAATTCAACCACTCTAATTGAGACTTATTCCCCTGACCTTGCACCATTAATTTCATAATTTAACATTCCAGTTGGTTAAGGGAATGTACAATTCCTGTTCTGTTCATTCATGATCCAGATGCCCTGTGACCCTCACTATAACATTTTCACTTTGGGAAGTCTGCCACGCAAACCTGTAAAATCATAATCTTGCAAGGGCATCTTGAACTAATGCAGACACCATTAGATAATCTGTGACATCAAATTACTGCCCATTATTCTAGCCATTTCATTTCAATAATAAGATAAATTTCTTTTTGTGTTACAATCTTAGAATATTTAAATCAGATTTTTAAGGATACAGATCCTTAGAAAATAGGTGACAGGTTTAGATAGAGGATCTGGATCGGCGCAGGCTTGGAGGGCCGAAGGGCCTGTTCCTGTGCTGTAATTTTCTTTGTTCTTAATGTTTCTTTCTTAATGATTAAAAATTAAATGGTTTAAAATCTTTTGAATGAATGAGCTCACTGCTTGTTTTCAAGAGGCTTATATAGAATTCCGCACTGGTGCCTCAGTCCAAGAGAGTTACTCCGTGAATTTTACCATTTAGAGTCATAGAGTCATCGAAATTCATTCAAAAGATTTTAAACTATTTAATTTTTAATCATTAAGAACAAAAAAGAACAAAGAAAATTCCAGCACAGGAACAGGCCCTTCGCCCCCTCCAAGCCTGTGCCAATCCAGATCCTCAATCTAAACCTGTCACCTATTTTCTAAGGATCTGTATCCTTAATTTATGAACATATCACAATTCTCCAGACCTGTCTTTTGTTCAATCGGAAATGGCAAATTATTACAGTTCTAATTATCACGTCTCATTGATTCAAACACTCCTCATTGTTCATTTGCAGCCAATCTTGCCCAACTCACATTTGAGTCGGTTGTGTCAATAGTGAACAGCCTTCATAACAGCCCTGACCTCAGCAAAGATCAGCATGGACGCAATTGCCTCCTCATGTCTTATGTCCACTACGTATTTCGCCTGCCAGATATTCAGAAAGAGTTGGCAAAAGGAGGTAAGTGTCTGTTTTTAAAAAAAAGGACATGAGATAGCTTTGGCAAATAGAGTTAAGGAGAATCCAAAGGGTTTTTTACAAACATATTGAGGACAAAAGGGTAACTAGAGAGAGAATAGGGCCCCTCAAAGATCAGCAAGGTGGCCTTTGTATGGAGCCGCAGGAAATGTGGGAGATACTAAACAAGTATTTTGCATCAGTGTTTATAGTTGAAAAGGATATGGAAGATATAGAATGTAGGGAAATAGATGGTGACATCTTGAAAAATATCCATATTACAGAGAAGGAAGTACTGGATGTCTTGAAATGCTTAAAAGTGGATAAATCCCCAGGACCTGATCAGGTGTACCCTAGAACTCTGTGGGAAGCTAGAGAAGTGATTGCTGGGCCCCTTGCTGAGGTATTTGTATCATTGATAGTCACAGGTGAGGTGCCAGAAAAGTGGTGCCACTGTTTGTGAAGAATGGTAAGGACAAGCCAGGGAACTATAGACCAGTAAGCCTGAGGTTGGTGGTGGGCAAGAGGTTGGAGGGAATCCTGAGGGACAGGATGTACATGTATTTGGAAAGGAGAAAGTGAGGGCTGCAGATGCTGGAGATCAGAGCTGAAAATGTGTTGCTGGAAAAGCGCAGCAGGTCAGGCAGCATCCAAGGAACAGGAGAATCGACGTTTCG
>NC_057711.1:130697053-130701484 GCF_004010195.1 Chiloscyllium plagiosum
TTTAATTCAGATAAATGCGAGGTGCTGCATTTTGGGAAAGCAAATCTTAGCAGGACTTATATACTTAATGGTAAGGTCCTAGGGAGTGTTGCTGAATAAAGAGACCTTGGAGTGCAGGTTCATAGCTCCTTGAAAGTGGAGTCGCAGGTAAATAGGATAGTGAAGAAGGCGTTTGGTATGCTTTCCTTTATTGGTCAAAGTATTGAGTACAGGAGTTTGGAGGTCATGTTGCGGCTGTACAGGACATTGGTTAGGCCACTGTTGGAATATTGCATGCAATTCTGGTCTCCTTCCTATCAGAAGGATGTTGTGAAATTTGAAAGAGTTCAGAAAAGGTTTACAAGGATTTCGCCAGGGTTGAGGAATTTGAGCTGAATAGGCTGGGGCTGTCTTCCCTGGAGCGTTGGAGGCTGAGGGGTGACCTTATAGAGGTTTACAAAATCATGAGGGGCATGGATAGGATAAATAGACAAAGTCTCTTCCCTGGGATGGGTAAGTCCAGAACTAGTGGGCATAGGTTTAGGGTGAGAGGGGAAAGATATAAAAGAGACCTAAGGGGCAACATTTTCACGCAGAGCGTGGTACGTGTATGGAATGAGCTGCCAGAGGAAGGGTGGAGGCTGGTACAATTGCAACGTCCAAAAGGCATCTGGATGGATTTATGAATAGGAAGGGTTAGGAGGGATATGGGCCGGGTGCTGGCAGTGGAATTAGATTGGGTTGGGATATCTGGTCGGCATGGACGAGTTGGACCAATGGGTCTGTTCCCATGCTGTACATCTCTATGACTCTATTCTCCAAGTATTAAAAATTATTCAAGTTGACCTTTGTGGAGTGTGCAAGGTGGACTGCAGAATCACGTGGGAGAGCATGCATCTGACTCGCTGAAGCAGGAAAACTCCCCACAATACAGATCCCCCATGAAGGCACCACAGAACACTAGCTGGCTAGCAGTAGGCAGGCATGTTCAAGAATGATTTAACTCCAAGTGTACCTGTGTTTACCAGGACTCCTTGTGGCTCAGGGATTAAACAAGATCCACTGGAGAGAGTCCCATGCTTTCAGAAAGCCTCCCAGAAGATCCTGTTGGGATGTCCAACTGAGAAACTTGGCATCAGCCCCTCCAGCCTGTCCCACCATTCATGGAGATCATGGCTGATCTGTGGTCCAACTGCGTATACCTGCCATTGGCCCATAACTCTTAATACCTTTGCTTAACAAATATTTATCTGTCTCACATTTAAACTTAGCAACTGATCTAGCATCAACAGCTATTGTGAAACAGAGTTCCAAACCTCTCCCAACCTCTTTGTGTGTGGAAGTGCTTCCTAACATCTCTCCTGTTGGCCCTCATTCTCAGACTATGCCCCTAGTTCCAGAATCTCTAACTGGTGGAAATAGTTTCTCTTTATGAACTCTGTCTTCCTGTTAATATCCTGAAGACGTTGATCAGACCACTCCTTAACCTTCTAAATTCTAGAGAAAATCAACATAATATATGTAATCTGCCCTCATGACTTAACCCCAAAAGACCAGGTATTGGTTCTTGTAATATCTAGGCCACATTTAAAAACACTAATGAAATGTTTCCCAATGCAATTTGCTGGTTGGGGAGAACACAGAATCTGCAACTCCTATACTAATATCACAAGGTGAAACATTTATAGTGCAAACACATGCTATACATAAATTACATTCAGAGTATGACCATCTTTATAGCTTGGAGAAAATGAGGACTGCAGATGCTGGAGATCAGAGTCAAAAAGTATGGTGCTGGAAAAGCACAACTGGTCCGGCAGCATCCGAGGAGCAGGAGAGTCAATGTTTTGGGCAAGAGACCTTCATCAGGAATGAGGAGTGGCCCAAGGGGGCTGAGAGATATATGGGAGGGAGTAGGGCTGGGATACTGGTGAAATCGACTTTGATGCTGTGTGGTTGGAGGGTCCCAAGGCAGGTGGGGCGTTCTTCCTCCAGGCGTCGGGTGGTTAGGATTTGGTGGTTGAGGAGGCCCAGGACTCGCATGTCCTTGGCCTTTATCTCTGAGCAGCTCCCCTTCCAACCCATTCCTGATGAAGAGCGTATGCCCGAAACGTCGACTTGGATGCTGCCTGACCTGCTGTGCTTTTCCAGTACCACACTCTCGACTCTAATCTCCAACATCTGCAGGGCTCACTTTCTCCTAGTCATTGTTTGTTAACAGTACATTTAAGTGGTGCTGCATCAATTACAGAGAATTCTAATCCAGTGAAGTTTTGTTGAGTCAACTATGTTTTGTGGAAGTGACTGACAGTTTCATTCTATTAAAATTATTATGGCCAAATTCCAGAAAGTGGCAGATCTAAACCATACAGTCTGAATAGTTGTGTTTCACCATTAGAGGATGCTCAAGTTCAGTTCAAGAAGTTGGATCGACCCACAGCTGAAATGTGATGCTGACTGAAAATTCTGCACAGCCACTTTGGAGGGAGGCAGACTAATACTGGTGGAGGCTGCCAGTTTTTTTTTGTGTGAAATGCTTTTCTTCTTGCCTTTTGTGTTTGAAACAATATGAAACTTGTGTGAAGTCATCACCAATTTATTCCATTCTGTACCCCTGCTGCAAAACAGGGTTGATGGATAGATGTAAAACAAAGGGTTTTAATTTGTAATTCTTGTGTCATTTCTTGAGAAAATAACAATTATTAGGAAAAGTGGGCATTCAGTTCTTTTCCAGTGTTTAGCTTTTAATTGTTTGCAGCTCAGAGTTCGCAGAGCCATGTCTGAAAGCAGTCCTTCTGACTGGTACTACATGTATGTGACAGTGCTAACTGGTACATGAGACAAATATCGTGTAAAGCCAACTTGGCACTGCAACAACACTCTACAAAAATTCTGTCCATTCTACATAACAATGAAGTTCTTGTTAGATATTTCAATCCCCACAGGTTCAGGAATGAGTACTTTGTGTGTGTATGTTTGGACCCAACCCTGGTTTTGTTCTTTGTAATTCACCCAGGTATAACTGAACTGTACTGAATATTTGCGCTAACATAGACTTTTCTTTAGTTTCAGCAGCACCTCCAATTTTACCAGAGAGCCGTTATTATACTGTGGGGCGTTCCAGTGCAGCTCATGTGGGATCCAGATTGTTACAATCCCGCATCATGAGTAGCAGCAATCCTGATATTGCTGGCACTCAGGCATTAGCTGATGAAGAAATTAAAAATGCCATGTCCTCAAAGGTATGGTACCAAGACTCGGAAAACTTTTATTTTTGGAAATCAGCTTTTTCTTTAAAGAAATAAACACAAAGGAATGGAGATCAAACTGTGATCCCAATACTGTTTAGTCCAGACTCGGGAATCATCTCAGCATTCACTTCTATTACAGTCTGACCACTGGTTTCTGGTGTTTCCACACAATTGCCAAAATATTTAACTATCTCCACTTCAGGGTCCCTAGTGCTTTCTCGAAAGTTGGAAAATATAACATTGGTGAGAAAACAAGTGATATGGAATTTTATTTGTAACCTATATTCTGTAAACTGAGCCCACGTGGCCATGTTTCTCAGACACCTCATTCCCCTGGTCAATCTTGTGGATTTCTATTTCCAGAAAATTGGGAAGAAAACTTGGGGGAAGAAACTGGCATTCAGTGTTTCCTTTTTTATGGCATAAGGTATAGCAATTTAGCACCGAGCACTCAGTTTGCACAAATGTTGGTGTCAGCTCCATTGACTCCGAGATGTTTAAATCTCTCTCCAGGCCGGAGCACAGCAGGGATGCTCAGCAGGCCAGGAGTAAAGATAGCTCTTTACCTCGTTTAAATACAAAAGACTTTAATGTTAACTATTACCTTATTTCTTTTTTTTTACTTATTCTATGAAATAATGCTTAACTTTCTTAACTCTGTTTCTCTTACTACTCTGTACCTACGTGTTTTTGTACCTGGGTACTTTGCTACCTAAGATGGCACCATGTGTAGTGATGTTATACAGATTTCACTGTACTCCTGTTCTTATGTAACTTGAGTACACGTGACAATAAACCTAATTCTAATTCCAAAATGTTGGTGCTCCCGCCAAATCTCTGGCAATTACTTATTAAGCATTCAGAGTCAAGACAATGGGCCCTCTGATGGACCCACTCTATGAAATTTGTTCCTGATAAGCAGGACAGATATTGGACCTAGCTGAAAATGTGTTGCTGGAAAAGCACAGCAGGTCAGGCAGCCTCTGATGGACCCACTCTATGAAATTTGTTCCTGATAAGCAGGACAGATATTGGACCTAGCTGAAAATGTGTTGCTGGAAAAGCACAGCAGGTCAGGCAGCATCCAAGGAGCAGGAGAATCGACATTTCGGGCATGAGCCCTTCTTCAGGAATGAGGAAAGTGTGCCAAGCAGGCTAAGATAAAAGGTAGGGAGGAGGGACTTGGGGGAGGGGCGTTGGA
>NC_057711.1:130703526-130735502 GCF_004010195.1 Chiloscyllium plagiosum
TCTCTATCCCTCTGTCTCCCCCCTCTCTCTCTATGGATGCTGCCAGACCTGCTCAATTTATGCACAACTTGCAGTTTCTTTTTCCACTTTCCAGTTTGCTTGCTTATGCAACATTGCTTTTCTCGTTTTCAACCCAATTCTATTCATTCCACATGCCCTTTACTTCCCTCTTTTTCTTCTAGAATCTTATTAACAGTGAGCATCTCAGACAAGGGAGTACCATTACCCCTTGATACTCAGTGACAGGACCATTGCCAACTAGTATCATTGACCAGAAACTGAACAAAAGCCTAAGACTGCAGCATGATATTGATGGGCTGGTCAGAATGGCAGAGCAGAGGCAAATAGAGTTTAATCCTGAAAAGTTTGAGGTGATGCATTTTTGGAGACAGACCAAGGCAAGGAAGTACACGATAAATGATGGAACCCTAGAAAATACAGAGGATCAGTGGGACGTTGGTGTGTGTGTCCATAGGTCCTTGAAGGATGCAAGACAGATGGATCAGACAATATTTGGAATAGTTGCTGTTATTAGTCAAGGTATTGCATACAAGATAAAGGAGATTGTGATGGAGCTGTATAAGATGTTAGTTAGACCACATCTGGGAGACTGTGCATAGTTCTGGTCACCACCACATAAGAGGGTTAGGATTGGACCAGAGAGAGAGCAGAGGAGATTCACCATGATGTTGTCAGGGCTGGAGCATTTCAGCAATGGGGAGAGGTTTGAGAGGCAGGAGGTGTTTTCCTTAGAGCACAGAAGGCCAACAGGGGACCTGACTGAGGTGTACAGATTTTGAAGGGCAGATCTTTTAGTGGGTTTAATAACCAGAGGACATAGATTTAAGTAAAAGACAGAGGTTTAGAAGGATTGAAGAAAGAACTCAGTGAGTGGTGGACATCTGGAAATCTCTGCCTGAAAGGTGACACCCCAATATTGAAGTAGTGAATAAATCATCGTTTAAGCACCATAGCTCACAAGGCTATGGGCCAAGTGCTGGAAAATGGGAGTGGAGTAGGTGGGTGCTTGATGATTGTCATGGATACAATAGGCTACCATGGATGTTGAGGCACTGTAAAATCCCATGACCCTATTACTGTGACTCCCCCTTCTCCTTTAGGCCTTTCGCCTTCCAAAACTCACCCGAATGTCTTCTTTTTTGGCCCAGCCTTTTTTTTATTATTTTCTTACATCTCTGAAACACCACAAGAGGTTTTTCTATGTAGAGGTACTGTATAACTGAAAGCCTTTTTTGTTATATTATGCTAATCCTGTACTTTGAATTATTGACTTATTTTAAAAATTCTTATACTGCAGAGATAATTGATAACTGTGTGTTTGGACAAATGTGCAGAGCTGCAGGGGGAGTGACACAAGGTGAATTGCAGCTTCAGAGTCTCGCACAGACATGACTGGATGAATTGCCCTCCTTCTGCACTATAACCATTATAAGATTTTAGGTGCTAATAACCATCACCCTGTCTGCTCAATTATTTTGTCGTGGACCTTTTACTGTAGGGAATGGATCGAAGCGGTGTGCGGATGTCTTCCTACGTCGAAGTCAGCAGCTATTTCCACAACGCTAGCTCAGTTGGACGATCATCAACCAGAAAGGTAGACTGCCACAAAGCACCAGGAGATGTTTGTTGCACCTGCCAGCACAGCACTTTCAAACCAAACACAAAATATTTATTTACGTATATCAGGTTCAGCTTTAGCTACTCAATGTAAAATGTCAACTCATTATACACTTTGAATCTTCAATGAACATTGCACCTTTTTTTGATGAGGCCTTTCATTAAGGTTCTTGACACAAAATGCACGTCAGCAATGGTTAGTGCTGCACAAATCGACTACATTTTACACCAAAGGGAAACAACTCGTTTTTAATTATGAATTATGCATACTTAAACGTGATCAATTTCAAGCCCCAAAGGAAATACGCATGAGGAATGTGTACAGAAATAATTATGATGGTTCCAAATAACAAGGTACGCACACGCGCGTGCGCGCGCACACACACACACACACACACACACACACACACGTTACATTTACTACTCACCTGGTTTAATAGCTAAAGTACTTTGAAACATGACTTCCACTTGAGAATTTGATTTCTACCAAGTAACCCATTTCAATTATTGGACAAGACTGTACACGTTTGATTAGTAATCATAACAATTTGTAAGTATATGTGAGCTAATGAATTTTATTGACTCTCCTTGTTCCATCTCAGTACCATTCTCCACCTACTTGCAATAAGAATAGTGAAGGAGTTAATGTGAGGCAGCCACTTGAACTGAAAGGTGACAACTGATCCACTGGGCCTTGCTTCCCCAGCATGTGGAAGTGCCTGGCTGCTGCCTGAATATTCCACGTAGCCATGTGGCTGAGATTGATCATGGAGCCATTGGGGCAATAAAGGCATTACCTCAAGAGCCATTGCATATACCATTCAACATACTGAGCCAACATGCTGTCCGTTTGGAACACTTAGTGCAGTAGATTGTTTCCATCTCACTAAAGTTTCAGGAAATGTACATTTTCAGCTCATTCTAGTCATAGATCATACAGCACAGAAACAGACCCTTCAGTCCAACTCATCCATGCCAACTAGATTTCCCAACTAAACTATTCCCATTTGTGTTTGGCCTATATCCCACTGAATGTTACCTATTCATGTACTGTCCAAAAGTCTTTTAAACGTTGTAACTGTACCTGCATCCAAATGTTCTCTGGCAGTTCATCGCACACACAAACCACCTTCTGAATGAAAAGGTTACCCCTAAGGTCCCTTTTAAATCTTGCTCCTCTCACCTTCAAATTATGCCCTCTAGTTTTCAACTCCTCCACACTAGAGAAAAGACCTTTGCTATTCACCTTATCTCTGTCCCTTATGATTTTATAAATTTCCATAAGGTCATTCCTCAACCTCCTACACTTCATCTCCAATTTTAATGAACAATCTCTCTCAAAATAATCAACATGTAACAGATCACAAATTAATTTATTTTATTTTTGGTTTATTTATATTTAACAAGAATCTTCCCTGCTGCATTGCACTGTTTCTTCTTCATGTAAAGTGTCTGCACTAATTACATATTCTTTGCTATTGCATGCAGTTCTGGTCTGCTTACTTGAGGAGGGATGTAGTTACATTTGAAGGCAGTCCTGAGGAGGTTTCACGAGATTGATTCCAGAGGGTCTTATGAAGAGAGATTGAGCAATTTTGGCCTCTACTCTCTGGAGATTAGAAGAATGAGAGGAGATCTAAGTCAGATGCAAAGGGGGATTGACAGAGTAAATGTTGAAAAGATGCTTTCTGATGTGGAACAATCCAGAACAAATCTTGGGATAAGGGGTAACGAATTTGAAACAGAGATGAGGAGAAATTAAGTCTCTCAAAATATCGAGAATCTGTGGAATTCACTACCCAGGAGTATGGTGAATGCCGGGACATTGAGTAAATTTAAGGAGGACAGAGAGAGATGTTTAATTAGTAATGGGTTGAAGGGTTGTGGAGACTGAGCAGGCAAGTGATGTTGAGAGCAAATGAGGTCAGCCATGATCGTATTGAATGGCAGAGCAAATGTGAAGGGCTGAATCATCTACTCCTGATTCTTATGTTCTTCGAGTTTATTCGATAATATTGTGCACACTGTCCCCTAATCATTTACAACCTAATGTCATATTATAAATAACCAACCATTCTGTAGATTTGTCATTCTTTTTCATCTTGATTGCCATCTTCCGATGTTTTCTGTTCCAAATTCAACTGCTAGAATGTCCAGCAAATGTTACGAGATAGAGAAAAATAGAAAGAATGGTTGTATGAAAAGAGAACATGCGAGAAATAGTCAGCAGGTCAGACAGTTTCTGTGGAGAGTGTAACAGAATTAATATTTCAGACTGTTGAACTTTCATCAGAACCAGAAGTAGTTAAAGATGTAACTGATTGTAAGCAAGTAGAAAGGCAGGGAAATTGGAAACGAGGGGAAGAAAAATCAATTGTGAGAGAGAGTGGGAGGCAGGCAAGATGGAAGGAAGGAAGGGGGTGAATGGGGCAAGACAAAAGTGGATAGTGTTAGATAGGTATTTAATGAAATTAGCAAAGGTCTGGGATGAATGACAAATATTAGGGTTGTTGTGACATGTGAGCATGTTCTATTCTGAGAAACAGTTCAAGAAAATGTTGGTGATACAGTCCCATCAACCCCTTCACTAATGAGGTGATAGTTTACAAAGTCACCCTTGCGCTCCACTCTCAGTGTTTAAACTACTACAACATTGTCTCCTGATATTCACTACATAAAATAGAGTGCATTTTAATCATACTTGCTATCTAAGAGCATCTTGATATCCTATTGAGGGAATGGGCTGGTACGCTGCATTGCTCTCTGTGTACATGTACTAAAACCACTAATTCAGAATTGAGCAGTGGTTACTCTCCTTTATTGTTTGTGTGGCAGTCTTCCTTTTGATTCCCAATGTTGTTAGTTTGCTTTAATCTTGTTCTCTTTCCCCACAGATTAATGATCTTCCCTTCCCTTCCTTTATGTGCACCTCTTGTTGAAGGCAAATGTTGAATATTAATAGTTGGTACATGTTACAAAAGGACAAGATTTATAGTTCCAACCATACTGCTGAACTCATTTCCTTTTGTTAATACTTTAGGAAAGGGCCAGTTGTTAGATATGCTGCATTTACTGTCATGCTACATCTTTGTCATCAAAACAACAATCAAACCAAATAACCTGAGCATTTCAGTTTGAGCAGTTTCCATCACACCTTCTATAAAAGGTTAATGCCACTTTGTTTTGGGAGTTAATCAGAAGTCTAACTCCCATATTGCTCCTGTTCTATCATGGGCTTATTGCTTTATCCTTATAATAGTAATAGATGTGGCTTTTGGCACTCAAGTGGGATGAACAAACCACAGAGTTATTACATATGTTTCTTCAAGAAGCATTGAAATCAATGCTTGGGTGCAATTTTGGTTATTAGATGAGCTTCTACTAAGTTCAGAATCATCTTTCTGACCAGCCCTTCACCCTGAAACATTGGACTTTTTCTGAGCTTACCGTTGGTATAATGCCCATAGAGTTTGATTACTTTTTTGGAAAGTACAACTGTCAGAAATAAATTGATAGACAAAGATTTCACATTTTGAGATGTTCACTGTAACAAAGAAATTAAAATCATCATAGTTGAAACAGTAATTAACAGGTAACTAATGTAACCAAAAAGGAAAAGAGGTATGTTTAGCATTGACTAAATCATGCCTTGTGAATTGATTTTACTTTACACCATGGTTCTGGAAAATATGAAGCATTAAAGAAACAATTAATCCCAGGTCTTCAACTGATGTTCACCTCTTTATTCCACAACAGGTCAAAACTTCCAGTATTATTGACGTTCATTTCCCTTAAAGACTACCCAGTCTTTAAATATTCAAGAATCCCAACTGTTCCTTATGAACAGAAGCTAAACCTTTAAAAGCACAAATAGTTTTCTCTGAATTTCCAAACCAGCTGTCGTTCTCCCACTCCACTCTTTTTTTGTGTGTGTGAAATAATATAAAATTATCACCCAGTGCATCAGTAGGTTTCTATTTGGGTTTCTTTTGCATAGCAACTTTAAGTCACTGGGCTGTCCTCAAATTGAGGTGTTTACAATGAATTCCAATTATACTTTTTTTTCCATATTTTTAAGGTTTTTTTTGTATTAAAGGTACATTTTGAAACTTAATTGTCTTGTAAAGTTCAGCATTCATAACATTGCTCCAGAAAGCTGACCCCTCACCCCTGTTACAGCTGCTCAATGGAACAGCCTGGGATATACAAGTAGGCAGAGAGATGTAGGCCAGAAAACAATGTCCATCTTTTCTCCTGGTGGCTTTTTAATCCTTTTTATGTCAGCCTTTGCTTCATCAGAAGACACAGTAGCAGTCCCCAGGAAGTCTACCAGAATTTCTTGGCTTTGCAATAGAAGGCTGTCACACACTGTCGGGAATTTAACTAGGAATCTGCTCTGCCTCCATGACGGCCTACTAGCCAGATATCCAGGCTAGAGTTTTCAGAAGGGATGAAAGGATAACAAAGCCCTGTGTATAATTCCCAATATTGCTGTAGATCTACATGTTATTCACTGATAAACAGAGGCTCATTTGTGGGAACAACATGGACATCTCTTCACTGTGAGCCTGTGGGTAAACAAATGCGAACAATGTTTTATGTCTGTACAAATAGTTTGTAAATTACTGGAGTTTATAATTAAGATATTTTGGGAATGACTGGTAGAATTTTATTTTTTGGAAATCTTTTGTGATGTTTAATGCAGTCGTTGTATTTCATAAGGAAAATGAGAAATCCTACACTGATGACATAAAAGTTCAAGGAAGGTTCTGTGACAGTAGCTCAAACATAAATGGGAAACAGAAAATCTTAAAAAAAAAACACTTCTAAGCAAAGGCAAACATCCCTGGTGCCTTTTTGTAAAATTTTGCTTTCAATTATTATCCAGCAATTTCACGAAGAGCTGGCACTGCAGATGGTCGTCAGTACAGGAATGGTGAGAGAAAACGTCTTCAAATATGCCTGGTTCTTCTTTGAGCTTCTGGTAGGTCCACAGACAGTCATTGTGACCTATTTCACTTGATGTATTTTGACAAAGCTAGGTCATTTAGCTGCTTGTTTTGTTTTCTTTCTCAGATACTCAATCATTTTTCTTTCCTGTCTCTTGGGTTCACATCAATCGTTTCCATATACTTTCCATTTTGTCAGTTTCCACTTTGCGAATTCTAATACGATTTATGTAGATTAGATTAGATTAGATTAGATTACAGTGTAGAAACAGGCCCTTCGGCCCAACAAGTCCACACCGACCCGCCGAAGCGAAACCCACCCATACCCCTACATTTACCCAACACTACGGGCAATTTAGTATGGCCAATTCACCTGACCCTGCACATCTTTGTGATGTGGGAGGAAACCGGAGCACCCGGAGGAAACCCACGCAGACACGGGGAGAACGTGCAAACTCCACACATTCAGTCGCCTGAGGCGGGAATTGAACCCGGGTCTCTGGCGCTGTGAGGCAGCAGTGCTAACCACTGTGCCACCGTGCCGCCCACCAATAATGTCTATCTCAATATTTTATGTATTGTAAACCCAGCCTGGCCAACCCCCTTCTCATGGGTCAGTCTGCTTATTCCAAGCATCCAAGTGGTAATCCTCCTGTGATCTTTCTGAGAAACCTTTTGTGATCTCTGAACTATGGCCTGGATTGCTGATGTATAATTGATTGAAATTAAAAATTGACTTTTGATCTTTAGCAATGTTCCAATAATGATTCTGGAAAATTGTTTTTTTTATGAAAATAGATTAAAAGCATGGCTCAGTACTTTTGCATGATGGAAAAGCAGGAATGTTCCCGAAAATTACGCTTTTCTGATCGCTTCAAAGATGACATTACCACGATCGTCAATGTGGTTACAGCAGAGATTGGCACAATTCTTGTGAAACAACAAAAGGTAGATTTTCTTTCAGAAAACATCATAGAAATGTTTAAAGAAGTATCAGCACTAAAAGAAAAATCTCTTAATTCTATCTGCCAAAACCCCAGTTTTCCCCAGTTCTTGATTATATTTCATCACATCTGGCTTCCTTTAAGGACTCCATTCCATTCTCTCAGTTTCTCATCTGTTCCAATGATACCACCTTGGACAGGAATGCATCAGACATGTCCTTTCTCCTCAACCAAAGACCCAACTCGCTCCATACTGTGGGTGGACAGGGTCCTCAGTCATGCCTGACCCTTTACCACAGTCCTCATGCTTTCCCCTAATACCATAAGAGATAGGAGCAGAAGTTAGGCCGTTCAGCCCATCAAGTCTGCTCCACCATTTAATCATGGCTGATAAGTTTCTCAACCCCATTCACCAGCTTTCTCCCTGTAATCCTTAATCCCCATGATACTCAAGAACCTGTCTATCCCAGGTTTAAATATTTTCAGTGACCTGGCCTCTACAGCCTTCTGTGGCAATGAATTCCACAGATTCCCCACTCTCTGGCTGTAGAAGTTACTCCTTATCTCCGTTCTAAAAGGTCTTCCCTTTACTCTAAGGCTATGCCTTTGGGTCCTACTCTCATCCACCAAGAGAAATGTCTTCCCAACATCTACTCTGTCCATCCAGGCCATTCAGTGTTTTGAGTCAGGAGTGGAGTGCTGGAAAAGCACAGCAGGTCAGGCAGCATCCAAGGAACAGGAGAATCGACATTTCGGGGATTGAAGGGCTTCCTGATGAAGGGCTTATGCCCAAAACATTAATTCTCCTGTTCCGCGGATGCTGCCTGACCTGCTGTACTTTTCCAGCACCATACTCTCAACTCTGATCTCCAGCATTTGCAGTCCTCACTTTCTCCCATTTGGTATTCTGTATGTTTGGATTAGATTCCACCCCATGCCACCCCCCACCCCACCATCCTTCTAAACTCCATCAAGTATAGATCCAGAGTCCTCAAACGTCCCAGATCCAGAGTCCTCAAACGTCCCTCATATGTTAAGCTTTTCAATATGGGACTACTCTCATTAACCTCTGAACCCACTCCAGGGCCATTCCATCCTTCCTGAGATTTGGGGCCCAAAACTGCTCACAGTAATTTCCCCGCCACCCAGAATGATGTTCAACTTTCTGCTTGTCCTCACTTTCCACCCCACCAATCTTCAAGTTGAAGGGTGATCCTCCATCTTTTTTGCAACGTCCAGCAGGATGCCACCATCAAAAACATTGTCTCCTTCCCTCCCTTGTCAACATTCCACAGGGATCATACTTCACATGATAATTTGGTTAATTTCTCCATTATTCCTAATACTTACTCATCTTACCCATTGTCTCATGCTAAGGCAGAAAGCTTAAAGCATACCTTTTCCCCTCCTAAACTCATCATCCAGGTGAAGCAGTGGTCTACTTGTATTTCTGTCAATTTAGTCCATTACATCTACTGCTTACAATATGGCTTCCTTCAGATTGGTGACACCAAATGCATATTGGAACTCGCTTTGTGGGACACCTCTGCTCTGTCTATAAGAATGACCCTGACCTTCCAATTATTTGACATTTCAATAAGCCATTTTGCTTTTGACTAATGTTTCCATCCTTGGCCAATGTTCCAGCGAAGCCCAAAATAAGCTGGAGAGTAGCACCTCATTTTCTGCAAAGGTATTTTGCAGCCTTCAGAACTCAACATTGAGTTCAGCAGTTTCAGAGCATGGACACTGTCCTCCCATTTGTTTTTACATTGTGTCTTGTTTGCATGGATTTGCTCTTAGCAAAATTAACCTATTTCTATTACTCACCTCGACTATTAACACCTATTCTGTATCTATAACCCTTCTTTATTACCGCTAGCACTCCCTTTTGCTCGTTTACTCTGGGCACCCTCACCATCTTCATAAAAACACAACTTCCCAGCTGCCTTCAGTCCTGCTGTTAAACTAGAAGCATTAACTTGTGTTTTTCTCCCCGTAGATGCTGCCAGACCTCTTCAGCACTTTCTCTTTTTTTAATTTCAGATCTCCGGCATCCACAGTATTTTACATTTTAAGTTTAGTTGCTGATGTGTTCCCCCTCACCCTCCTCATTTCTTCCATCATAATGAGGCGCTGATGATTGAAAGACTAACTTTTTAAGTAAAAAATCACAAAAACTGTGGAAGGCTGTGGAAGCGTTTTGTCGGATAATGAAATATTGATTTTAATTTTTTTGATCATAGGAAACAGAGCAGGCTGAAAAAATCAACATAAGCTTGGCATTTTTCCTGTACGACCTTCTATCGCTCATGGACCGTGGCTTTGTGTTTAGTCTCATTAGAAATTATTGCTGCCAGGTAAAGAAACATGTTCACTTGCTGAATTTCTAATGTACAACTCGAAGTCAACAAGCAATGTAAATATGTTAGGCAAAGGTGAGGACTGCAGATGCTGGAAACCAGAGTTTAGATCAGAGTGGTGCTGGAAAATCACAGCAGGTCAGGCAGCATCCGAGGAGCAGTAAAATCGACGTTTCGGGCAAAAGCCCTTCATCAGGAATAGAGGCAGGGAGCCTCCAGGGTGGAGAGATAAATGGGGGTGGGGTAGGGCTGGGGAGAAGGTGGCAAAGAGTACAATAGGTGAATGGGGATTGGGATTGGGGTTGAAGTGTTCTGAGGCGGAAGATGAGGCGTTCTTCCTCCAGTCGTCAGGTGGTGAGGGAGCACAAGTGGAGGAGGCCCAGGTTCTGCATGTCCTCGGCAGATTGGGAGGGGGAGTTGAAAAATGTTGGGCCACAAGGCGGTGTGGTTGATTGGTGTGGGTGTCCCGGAGATGTTCCCTAAAGCGCTCTGCGAGGAGACGTCCAGTCTCCCCAATGTAGAGGAGACCGCATCGGGAGCAACGGATACAATAAATGATATTGGTGGGTGTACAGGTGAAACTTTGGTGGATGTGGAAGGCTCCTTTGGGGCCTTAGATGGTGGTGAGAGGGAGGTGTGGGTGCAGGTTTTGCAATTCCTGCGGTGGCAGGGGAAGGTGCCAGGACGGGAGGGTGGGTTGTTGGGGGCGTGGACATGACCAGATAGTCATGGAAGTCACTTGAATGTAAATATGTTGTTCACACAGCACCAACTTTGCAACAACTCAGGCACTATGTTACTTTCTGAACAAAATATATTTAGCAACATTCGTTGTTGAAAATGATCAAATGCCTAAAATCATGGATATTCATGAAATGACACCAAAGAATGACAAATCCCTAGCAGATTACTCTCTGTTGTTTTCCTGGTGGCAATGGCAAGTTATTTGGATGATTCTCTTGAAAGAATGGAGAGTGGAATTGAGATGGGTCATTACAGTCCCATGGTGAAGTTCCAGGATTTGACCATTTCTACCATTGATTCTTTTGTCTTTCTGTGTTATATGTTCACAGTTATTCAATTTGTTTCTATGTTCTCTTTCCATTTAGATTTTAACAGGGCCAACTACACCAGACCAAGGAACAATTAGATAGCCTACTCCCAGTGCCCCTGCCAAAAGATGATCTGCTTTTGTCCCGTGACAGAGCCACTAGGACAGGTCAATTTCTCTCGATTCCTACACAGACTCTTCCTTTGACATGGAGAAGATTGAAAGCTTAGTTATTTAATGATTACAAATGTGTCGCCATAGCCCATTACTTTATGATATAGTTACCATCTGGCTGTGTTCCATTTGAAGGAAAGAACACAACATCACAGCTCACTGCCTTTTAAAACTCAAAATAAACACATTCTCGTACATCTTGAAGGTTTCTCCAAGATGTGTTTTCCATCGGGGGAGTTCAGGCACAGTATTTCCCTCAGTATAAAACACACTCACAGATTTGGGGGCTCATTAAACAGGTATGGTGGAAACTTGGTGGGGGTTTGCTGCTGCTGTTGCTATTCGGGGAAAATGAGGCAGCACTGCAGCGGGTTCCCAGGCTGTACCTTCCACCCACTCCGTACATCTGTGACTGGATGATCAACAGGCAGAAGGTTAACTTGTGCACTGAAACTGGGGCATGTGTATTCCTTTCCAGCCTTCTAATAACAATCAGTCTTCCAACCCGATTTCTCTTCATATTCTGCTGTTGTGCTGCATGGTTTTGGAGGAAAACTTGAGAAGAATCCAGCTGTTAACCCTTGGTTCTTTACTGTATATATTAGGATGGCTGCCTGAATTCAATTCTGATCATGGTTGAGCTAGTGAGCCTCTGCTATTGCAGTTCAGTAGTTAGCTGCATTACCCTTGTCAAAGAGAGACACTGCTCACTGTCCAGTAGTCCATGATGTTTATGTCATGACTCTGTTGCCCCAGTTGTGAAATAACATGACAACATGACTGTCTAGTTTCACAGCTGAATGCTCACTTAAGTGAAGTATTACCCAGCTACTGTAGGAAGGAAAGCAGACAAAATTAAAAAGGTAACAAATCACCCATCTACATTGTGGACTAAGTTAAAAACTACACAACACCAGGTTACACTCCAACAGGTTTAGTTGGAAGCACTAGCTTTCGGAGCGCTGCTTCTTCATCAGGTGGTTGTGGAATACACAATTATAAGACACTGAATTTATAGCAAAAGTTGGTTATAAAATAAGTTAGGTAAAAACAATGACTGCAGATGCTGGAAACCAGAGTCTAGATTAAAGTGGTGCTGGAAAAGCACAGCAGTTCAGGCAGCATCTGAGGAGTCTATAAAATACGTTGGTTTCATTAACATTCTTTTGAATCTGTTCCATTGTAGCTTTCTATCAAACTGCAATCAATGCCCACCCTCATTTCGATGAGACTGGAGTTCCTGAGGATTCTCTGCAGCCATGAACACTATCTCAGCCTCAACCTTTTCTTTATCACCAATCTGTCTGCACCAGCTTCCCCATGCCTCTCAATATCATCACAGGTAAAGACAACCATGCATCACGTTCAGCTGACTTTGCTTTGTGAACCTCACTGTGAATTTGCTTTGATGATGTAGTGTTTAGTGTCTTGCACAGTTCTTCATAACATGTTCCATTCACACAGATAAAGAAACTCTTGTCTCGTGCATTTGCTCATCATTGAGATGAAGGCTGGCTGTTGTACTCTTTCATTGAAACCCACAGTGTGGGTTTGGTTAATGGTCAATATTGGAGGTGTCTTTTGCTACTAGTTTTCCTCTGCCAGTCCAAGTCAGGTGCTGATCATCGTGATCACTTACAATTCTCAAGAAGCTCCAGTTTCCTCCCACAGTCCAAAGATGTGCAGGTTAAGTGAATTGGTCATGCTAAATTACCCGTAGTGTTAGGTAAAGAAGTAAATGTAGGGGAATGGGTGGGTTGCGCTTCGGCGGGTCGGTGTGGACTTGTTGGGCCGAAGGGCCTGTTTCCACACTGTGAGTAATCTAATCTAATCTAATCAAGCTAAAAAAATGTTTAAATGACAAAGGAGCAAATGATGTTTAATCAGTAAGACCACTGCTTGCAGACAATATTGATGGATCCTGATCTATGGATCAGGCCATTGGGGGGTTTATAATGAAGTTTGTTTCCATGTATCCAAATTGTATCCAGCAAGTCAGCACTCTCTCGGAAATGTAGCCATCCCATTTTTTTTTATTAAAGTGTTGTCTAGTGGAAACATTCGTTTCAGATCCGTGACAGTGTCAGGGTTTGTGGAACATTTTTAGTTGTTCAGTCTGGACAGTTTGGGATCAGTTTGCACAAGTTAGAGAGGGACTAAAGCTCAGTAAATATGAGAAGGAGACAGATGTAGACTCAAAATTTCGGAGTGTGGCCGTTAGCTGTGCTGCTGAGAGGTCAGCTAAACAGCACAGACTAGGAGAATTGAAGAGCAGTTGAGTGTGCTGTTGGAATTCTTCCTGAGTCCATTTGTATGTCAATTTCTTTTAACCGTGTCTTTTCTATTCAATAGAATTCTAGTTCGTCTTCAAGTGTCCAAGACCAAAGGATTGCCAACATGTTTGAGCTTTCAGCTGATTATCGTCAACAGCACTTTCTGACTGGACTGCTGTTCACTGAGCTCACAGCTGCACTGGATACTGACATAGAAGGGTATGGGGTTTAACCTCTGTTCACATTTCAGTGAAACAAATTAGTTATTTGTAATGGACTCACATGATCTGGAATGAAGAATCTCATGATGGTTGACCATGAACTGTTGCCGATCGTCAGGTAAAACCCATTTGGTTAACTAATGTCCTTTAGGGAAAGAAACTGCTGTCTTACCTGGTCTGGCCTACATGTGACTCCAGACCCACAGCAATATGGCTGACTCTTAACTACCCTCTGGGTAATTAGGAATGGGTAATAAGTATTGGCCTGGCCAGTCATGCCCTCATCCCTTGAATCAATAAAAAACGATTCTCAGATCGGCAGATTCAGAGAGCAAATTAGTTGAATGTGGCTAGCGACTGGCCAGCCATTTGAATGAACAGGTTATGGGGCTACACTAACTCCAATTGTAACTACTAACTTCAGTTCTTCGCTTTGTTTTTGATTTATTTGAATATATTTTGGTGAATCAACTAACCTAGATTTCAGTGAACATGTCCATTCATTTCTGCACACCCATCACTAAATAATGTCAAACATACAGCTGAGTTTCTGCTCAAACCACTCTTAAATATGCCACCGTCAAACTTTCCCTCACCAGTACTGTAACTAATTCTAAATCCAGTCTACCAATACATCTCTAAAGTGCGCAATTTACTGATTAGTTGTCGAATGATAAATTGTTTACCTGTTGGCTATAGTGATGAGTTTATTCCAATACTTACTCCCCTGAGTCATGAAGTGAAAAAATGTTTTGGTCTTAGCAACTTAGGAAGCAAAATGCTGGAATGTATTTGGAATCAGTGAGAGATCTTTGGTACAGTAGCTATAAGAATTAATGCTGAGGGGACAGGGTTCTTCATGGGGGAAGTGAACATGAATGTAAGGTCCATGCCTCTGGTTTACACTTGTTTATGAAGATTGATATGTTAACAAATAAATCTCATGTAAGCCAGAAAAGAACAGTTGTTCCCAACCAAATCAACACTAAACTTCCTAAGATACAAACAGTTGATAATGACTTCATTAATGACTGATCCATGTATGGCTGTGAACTAGATAGGGTTTGTGCCCAGCGTGTGGAAAGAGATGGGTAGTTGAAAAGAATATTTATCATCTATAAATCATAAACCTATCAGTAGCTTTTCATAATTTTTTAATAGGTTTATGGAAATAAGATTGGCCTCAGGGGAATACACTAGAAGAAAGTGAGGCCTGCAGATGCTGGAGGCTCAGAGTTGAGTGTGGTGCTGAAAAAGCACAGGAGGTCAGGCAGCACCCGAGGAGCAGGAGAATTGACATTTTAGGCAAAAACCCTTAATCAGGAATGAGGCTGGGAACCTTGGGGGTGGAGAGTTAAATGGAGGGGGTTGAGGTTGGAGGAAAGGTAGCTGAGAGTGCGACAGGTGGATGGAGGTGGGGGTAAAGGTGGTAGGTCCACATTTACCTCTTCACAGCCTCGGCTCACAGCCTCATTCCTGATGAAGGGCTTTTGCCCGAAACATCGATTCTCCTGCTCCTCGGGTGCTGCCTGACCTGCTGTGCTTTTCCAGCACCACACACTCAACTCCAGAGGAATACAATTTTACAGAATATATTTTGTTACCATTATTCATCTTCTTATGTACCACTGTCAAATACACTTAATCACGCATTACCATAAGAACTGTAGGAGACAGGAACAGAAGCAGATCATGGCTGATCCAACATTCCCCATGTCCACCTTCCTGTGATTTCCCCGTAATCCTTGACTCTTCTAGTGATCAAGAATGTATCTATCGCACCCTTGGTATATCTGCCCCCACAGCTCTCTGTGTCAAAGAATTTCAAAGATCCACATCCATCACAAAGTATTAAATATTTACCCAATCAGTAGTGTTTTCTGTTAACATTTGTACAAAAATAGTGAAACTCAAAGAAGGAGTTTCATATTTCTTTGCAGGTGAATTAACTGCCGAAACAACTTGGAACAGAAATAATTGACCATCTGATATTTGCTTACTCCTGCAGGATAGCAAAGGTTCAAAAGAAAGCTGTCAATGCCATTGTCAGTCTGCTGTGTTCCCACGATCTGGACTCTCGCTATTCAAAACCAGAGATCAAAGCAAAAGTAGCTGCCTTGTACCTCCCTCTGATCGGGATCATTCTAGATGCATTGCCACAGCTCTATGACTTCACAGGTACTTTTCACCTGCTTTACATTTGCTAGAGTGAGAGTCTTGTACTATTGAAAATGAATATGATAGTATGACAATTATAGATGTTTACAAAATCATGCTGGGGCACGTTTAGGGTGAATAGCAAGGTCTTTTCTCCAGGGTGGTGGGGGGGTGGTACAGAACTAGACGGGATAGGTTTAAAGTGAGAAGGGAAAGACTTAAAAGGGACCTAAGAGGCAAAGTTTCACGCAGAGGTTGGGGCATGTATGAAATTAGCTGCCAGAGGAAGTGGTGGAGGCTGGTACAATTACAGCATTTAAAGGGTATCTGGATGGGTGCATGAATAGGAAGGGTTTGGAGGGATATGGGCCAAATACTGGTAAATGGTACTAGATTAGGTCCTCACCCTCAATAACTCTAATTCATTTGGCTGAACTGGTCCTCACTCTCAATAATTTCTCTTTCGAATCCTCCCACTTCCTCCAGACCAAAGGGGTAGCCATGGGCACCCGCATGGGCCCCAGCTAGGCATGTCTCTTTGTTGGCCACGCAGAACAGTCCATCTTCCGTAGTTACACCGGCACCACTCCCCATCTCTTCCTCCGCTACATTGATGACTGCATCGGCGCCACCTCATGCTCCCACAAGGAAGTTGAGCAATTCAACAACTTCACCAACACATTCTACCCCGATCTTATCATAAACCTATCAGTAGCTTTTCATAAATTTTTAATAGGTTTATGGAAATAAGATTGGCTGCAGGGGACTATCTCAGACATCTCCCTCCCCTTCCTGGACCTCTCCATCTCCATCAGTGGTGACTGACTCAACATTGACATATTCTACAAATCCACTAACTTCCACAGCTACCTGGATTACACCTCCTCCCACCCTGCCTCCTGTAAAAATGCCATCCCGTATTTCCAATTCCTCCACCTCCATCATATCTCCCGGAGGACCAGTTCCACCACAGAAAATACTAGATGGCCTCCTTCTTTAAAGACCACAATTTCCCCTCTCACCATGGTTGATGATGCCCTGCAACACATCTCATCCATGTCCCGCACCCACCCCTCCAACCGCAACAAGGACAGAAACCCCCTTGTCCTCACCTTCCACCCCACCAACCTCCGTATACTTTGCATCATCCTCCGCCATTTCCACCACCTACAAACAGACCCCACCCCCAGGGATATATTTCCCTCCCCACCCCTATCCACTTTCTGTAAACAATGTTCCCTCCACAACTACCCCCCCACCTTATCCCAGATCCAATCTTCCAACTCAGCACTGCACTCTTGAACTGTCCTATCTGTCCATCTTCCTGCCCATCTAGCTTCGCCACCCTCCTCTCCGATGTATCACCTTCATCTACCTATTGCATTCCCAGTTACCTTCCCCTCAGCCCCACTACCCCCTCCCATTTATCTCACCGCCCCCTTACCTCACAGCCTCATTCCTGATGAAGGGCTTATGCCCAAAACATCGATTCTCCTGCTCCTCGGATGCTGCATGACCTGCTGTGCTTTCCCAGCACCACACTCTCGATTGTAATCTCCAGCAAATGCAGTCCTCACTTTTGCCTTGGTTAGGATATCTGGTCAGCACAGACAAGTTGGACTGAAGGGTCTGTTTCTGTGCTGTACCTCTCTATGACTCTGTCTCGGAATTTATACTTGTTAATTGATGATCATAGAGGAGCCTTTGCTGCCACCAGAGAGAAAAGCAAGAATGTAAACTCAGTGGGGCATAAATTGGGAGAATGGGGCTACTTTACTGTCAAACTATGACCTGTAATACCTTGGGGCATAGCCTCCCAATAGTAGATAGAATTTAGTGAAGGACAAAGCAAAGGACTGTGAATGCTGGAAATCAGAAACTAAAACAGGAATTGCTGGAAAATCTCAGCAGGTCTGGCAGAAAAAAAGCAGAGTTAACATTTCGGTTCCAGAAACCCTTCCTCAGACTGACCGGAGAAATGTGCTGAGTTTCTCCAGCAATTTCTATTTTTGTATAGAATTTGTATTGTGAATTTAATCTTGCATTATGACAAAACCTTACTAAATGTAAAATGTACTCAATGAGCTGAAGGAAAATAGAACTGTGGAATTGGGAATGTTCCCTGATTGTTTTCTCCCATTCTACTCTTCATATTTCTCTCCGAAAGGTAATAATTGACACCAGGGTAAGATTTTGTGGATATTGGCCTGCGTATGTAAGCCTTTCAGATGGGACATTAAAGTTGGGTGCTGTCTGCCCTATGAAGTAGACATTAATATCCAATGGAGAAATTAAGGACTGCAGATGCTGGAGATCAGAGCTGAAAATGTGTTGCTGGAAAAGTGGAGCAGGTCAGGCAGCGTCCAAGGAGCAGGAGAATCGAAGTTTTGGGCATGAGCCCTTCCTGAAGAAGGGCTCATGCCCAAAACATCGATTCTCCTGCTCCTTGGATGCTGCCTGACCTGCTGCGCTTTTCCCGCAACACATTTTCAGCATTAATATCCAATGGCACTGTTTTGAAGGAAAGCAGTGATGTTATCCCTGCTTTTCTGGTCAACATTTATTCATTGATCAACATCAAAAACCAAACTATCTGGTCATTATGACATTGCTGTAATGGGAACTTGCTGCAACACGTTGGTCGCCATGTTCCTTTCCTGCCCTACAAAAGTGTGTCAAAACATATTTTAGTAGCTGTAAAATGCTTTGGGATTTGTGTTATTCTTACATTGTTATGAAAACAATTATCCTTCACCTGTAACCCTGGGCACTGAGCGTCAACAGTTCCTGGACAGTGAGGGCCCTCTTGTGGCACAGTGGTAGTGTCCCTACTTCTGGACAAGGAATTACAGGTTCAAGTCCCACCTATTCCAGAAGTGTGTACTAACATCGAAGCATTTTAATAATTGTTATTGACCTGCCCAGAGAGTTTGCTGTAAAATGTGAAGACTGCAGCTAGGCAATGGAGTGAATCCTATGTGTGTGGGTATCAATTGTTGATTTGTCTGCTGTGTATAACCAGGACCAAATCCATCACCCTGTGAATATGGTTACATTGCAAAATCATTTCCAATGGAACAGGTACTTAATATAATTTGCTAGAGAATGTCAGTTATTATTTCTACTGAACTCTGTGCATCAGGGAGACCGGTTTCAGGACTGAAAATGTCTGAACCATGAAATTGTTAATTTTCCAATTGTTGTTGTTGCTGTGAATTTGTACATATCCTGTAATGCCATCAATCATAAGATTATGTTTCGGAATAAGATGTCATCAGCAGTGTCTGATATTCTATTTCTGCTTCACGGTAGTTCTCTCCATCTGTATTTGTTGCTTCAGATGCTCGGACCAGGAAGATTCGTCCAAGTAGTTCAGATGGTGAGAACGACACCAACCCCATCAATCCGTCCATTGCCTCATCAATAGCTGGAAATGCAGGAAACACCATGCTGAAGAGCTCAGCGACAACCTTTACATCTCTGGTATGTGAATAGTCCCTCAATAGGACTTTGGTTAAATTCTCTTACTGATACATTGGGCTGGACGTTTGCTTCTGTCTTTTGGGGTGGGATGTTAGTTGTGATGTTACCTCCAATAGGCGCCACCTCTGAGGCCATCCATTTCAGGTGTGCCATCTCAGGACATGCTGCCCATTTGTTAGCCCCAGCCCCCACTGGAAGGTGACCATTGGCGGGAGTTGCTTACTTAAAGCCCTCATCCCACTGCCAGCAGGATTTAACTGAGTGGACTAGAGCTCCTGGGAACATTCCAGGGGTCCTCCATGTTCCCCTTGTTCACCTCTTTCCCAGCTCAACCCCACTGCCAGATGCTTCAGTCCCCTCGCTGTGAGCCCAGACTGTTAACAAGTTAGCAGGTTTTGAGAAGATTTTTAACTCAGGTTGAGGTTCTGGATGTAGGTTTGCTCGCTGAGATGGAAGGTTCATTTTCAACTTCCAGCTCAGTAAGCAAACCTACATCCAGAGCACTTAACAAATCTAACTTCAACATTGAACAACTCCATCAACCTCGGGTACTGCACCAATCCCATCTGGTGGCACCGACAGTATTGGAAATCTGTCAGCCTTAGGCAGAATTGAGAGCGTAGTGCTGGAAAAACACAGCAGGTCAGGCAGTGTCCAAGGAGCAGAATTGATGTTTTGGGCACAAGGAATCCTCAGCTGTCCTGCTTGAATGAATGTTCTTCAGTTCCAGTCGGGTTATTTTCTGATAATCACATAAAGTTTAAATCCATACACCATTCTTCAGGAAATGAAACAGCTTATTCCACAGGCAACAAAATATTGACAACATCCAGGCATGGGCAGATATGTGGCAAGTGATATTTGCACAACACAATAGGCAGGCAATGACCATCTCCAGTGAGAGGGAATCTAGTTATCTTTCTCTAAGATTGCATGGCACATGTCCCACCAAACCTTGTGGAACTGTCAGATAGTCAACTAGTTAGGTCACATTAATATTGTTTCAACTGGAGCAATTCAGAGGTTGGAAATTCTATGGGAAATAACTCAATTTTTATTCTGCAAAGGCTTTTCAGCACCTACAGGTTCAGGAAGTTCCATATTGTTCAGTTTGAGTAATCAATAGCCCATCCACCACCTTAATTATACAGCCCTTCCACCACAGTGAATGTGGATGTTATCAATGGCATACAATGGGGCTGCACAATGGCTCAATGAGTAGCAGAGTGCCTCACAGATCCAGGGACCCAGGTTTGATTCGCTCTCCCTCTCTTACTCACTGCCAAGAACAAAATGGACTGAGCTTTTTGAATTGAGACACTCCGTGACCTCTCATCATGGAGAACGGCAAATGCAAATGTTGCAAATAAATGCAGCTTCCTAGAAGAAGGCCAGCAGATAAAAGTCCATCGCCACAGCCACCTTCACATTAGTGGTAATACCATCCTTGCTTTTTGAATTGTGGATGCAGCTGGCCACAGATTCCTGTGAGTGTTCTTCCTGAAGTATTGGTAGCAGTCCCTTTGATTGTCATTGTGTTCCAGCCAGAAGGAAAGGTTCCCCTCAAACTCTGGATGGGTATATTCAGAGCACGTCTCTCCTCCTTCCTCCCTTTTCCAGAAGCCTGTCCTTCTCTGCTGGTGCTCCTAGACATGCTGTATTCCAAGGGAAAGGTTTACATGTTTAGAGGCAGCTGCTTCACAACAAAAGGGGAGGTCAGTACAAAGCTCTTCACCATCTACCACACCACTCCCTGCTGACTTTAGAAATGTTGAGAACTTTAGTAAGCACCAAGTATTGCACAAGCAACAGCCATTACAAATTAACCAACAATAAAGTACAGGATGACCCCTTTAAATAGCATCTGTGGCTGATCTCGTGAATGTTTGTTCAGTAACATGTGGTAGATAGCATGAAGCAATGAGCTGTAAAATGACATTGCTGTTTTTAAATTATCATCATAGACTGATAGGCTTCTTGACTTGCTGACCTGTGTATTTCATCAGAATTCCTGATAAAGGGCTTATTCCTGAAACGTCAACTCTCCTGCTGCTTGGATGCTGCCTGACCTGCTGTGCTTTTCCTGCACCACACTCTCGACTCTGATCTCCAGCGTCTGCAATCCTCACTTTCCCCTCGCAGAATTTTATCTCCAATACTGTTTATGTTTCTTCTCTTCCTTTGCACGTTGTGTAGCAAACTCTGTACAGTAGATTCAACTGATGTGAAATAAACTGTCTAAACTGGGTTCATCTTTACTCCTCTGGAGTTAGGGTTTTGTATGATTGCTGATTCCTTTGTTTCATTTCTTTACAGCTAAGCAAACAGCTAACCCCATTGGCTGCTGACGCCAGTCGGGATTTACTGATTTCCTTTTTATGGATCTTGAAGAATGCTGATCAAACACTTATCAGAAAATGGATTATAGATCTTCCTGTCACCCAACTCAACAAGATCCTAGACCTGTTGCACCTCTGTGTTTCGTGCTTTGAGTATAGGGTAAGGATACTAGCCATGGTGCTGTATTTATTGTGGAAGGTACCATTACACATCTAGCATTATCCCTGTATTTACATGAGGGAGTGGGGTCAGTTAGCTCAGTTGGCTAGATGGCTGGTTTACGATGCAGCGTGACGCCAACAGCGTGGGTTCAATTCCTACACCAGCAGAGGTTATGAAGAAAATCTCCTTCTGATCTCTCCCCTCACCTGAGGTGTAGTGACCCTCAGGTTAAACTATCACCAGTTACTGCTCTCTAATGAGTGAGCAGCCCTACTGTCTACTAAGACTGTGGCAATCGTACCTGTCCTCTTTTTTTTTATGTGAGGGAGAAAAATAAGAAACGGTATTATTTTAAAAATCTGGGAGCACCAAACAATTCTCTCTGCATCAAAATCAAGAGAAAGACGAGTTAGCATTTTCAGTTGAGATCCTTTCTTGATTCTACGCGCTAACATTTTCGAATATGGGTCGTTCTGCTAAAACGCGATAGTTGTGTTCCTCTGTACCCCTGCACTAAGGAAAGCTGCGATAGAAAATTGTGCTGTGGAAGATCACTATAGAAAACTGTGTCCACAATTTGTCAAACGTGTCATAACCAATTTGTGTTATACCAAAATGACCTGTATTAATTCAGATTTCCGTCTTTTATCTGCATAATGCTTTAGCTGTTGGAATGTCATGTTAACACTTTTATAAATAGACTGCCAACTACAACTTGCGGAAAACCCCTGACCTTGACAATTGCACATTGTAGACACACAGTGACCAATTAGTTCCTTAATCTTTTCATAGTGCTCTACACCCACACTTACAGCTACACTTCGGATTATTTCCAAAACTAAGCACACTCACACTGCCGAAGCACAGGATACATTAAGGGTTATTCGGCCCGGGAATCCCTGACTCACCAAGTACCTATCCCCCAAAGTCAGTTGCCATGTTTGGTGTAGGTGGTGGTTATGCTGACAAAGCCCTTGTACGGATATATCCATTTTAGGCCAGAGCTAGGCACATGAAGAACCTAACTTTGTATCCAACCCAGCAGGAACATTTCCACTATTATTAGATTGGAAATATGACAGAGGATCCATGTATTTTCAGCCACAAAGTAATTTCTCCACCTAATTAGATCTGCAAATATAAACTATTGTGAAGTTATAGAGTCAGGCAGCACAGAAACAGGCCCTTTGGTCCATGTCAACCAGAATTCCAAAGTAAACTAGCTGCAGCTGCCTGCATTTGGCCCATAGCCCTCCAAACATTTCCTATTTGTGTACTTATCCAAATGTCTTTTAAACATTACAACTGTACCCACATCCACCACTTCTTCTGGAGGTTCATTCCACACAGACACCACTCTTTGTACAAAATAAAATGCTCCTATGAAGTTACTTTAGAGATACCTCCATGTTCCTTTAACAGGGACTAGCAGTTACCTCTCCCCACCACCTCAGTGCTGTACAGCATGTCCTGTTATTTGCATTGTACGTTGGTTTTGAACTTCAGAGAAAACTTAAAAGAATGTCGTAACACTTGGTATCAAAAGAAACGACAGCACTGGATTGTTGTAGAAGAAACCTGTCATTTACTTTTCAGAGCAAAGTAACTTCAGATAAAGTCAGCACACAGGCCCTCCAGAAAAGCAAACACACCAAGGCACGACTGGAGGAAGTGCTTCTGGGAAACGCAGGAGCCAGGGGAGAGATGATGAAGCGATGCCGTGGGCCAGGTAGGATACTCACCTTTGTTTTCAGCTCAAACCATTTCCTTTGTTTACACAATGAGAAGAAAAAGTGCTGTCTGTCTAAGTGAGAGATACAGCAAACGCTGATGGGTTGGAGTCATAGGGTCAGGTAATGGAGTATTACATGATAGAAAAAATATCTCTACATTGGAAAGAAAAAAATCTCTAAGACAGTTGTGAGACCAGCACAGGATCTTGGACCATAGCTAGGAAGGAGGTTTAGTGCCTGGATAGCAGTGAGAAGCAGGAACTGAGATGGATCTGTGGAGTGATGCGAAAGAACATGAACCAGTACTTCAGGGCATCAGCAACAAGGCTGGGAGCATTGAAGGATGCAGTTGAGAAGAGATGGGAATAATATTGTTCCCTGTTGTGGAGAGAGAGAAAATGTGATGAAGCCAGTGATGGACATGGGACTGTCAGGAAGGAGGAAAGGAGGAGAAATGGAAAGCTGATGACCAAATTGAAAGAAGCTGTGGGAAAAGACTTAAATGCAGTCACTCACAGAGGAATTAGAGAGAGGTGATGAGCTAGCCTTGTGGTGACCCCAAGAGAAATGAGAGGCTAAAAAGAAAAGGAGAAAAATACGTGGCAGAGATAAGTTATTTCCAAATTTTATTTTTTATACTGCACTTAATTCATCTATTAAAAATATTTTCTATTCATAGAGACATAGAAAGTAAGGACAGGAATAGGCCATTCAGCCCTTTGAGCCTGTTCTGCCTTTCATTATGATTGTGACTGATCATTCTATTCCGTCCCATGTTGCCACTTTCACCCCATGCCCTTTGATCCCTTTAGTCCTAAGGACTACATCTACAGGTCATCCTGCTGTAATATGTGTTTTGTTAACACGAATTCACAGTAATGTGATTGACAATGTTTCTAAACGTGAATGTTTAAACATGTGTTGGTTATATTACAATTACATCGCCAACACTTTAAGTGCTGTTTGTAAAGTGCACTTTTACTATAATGCAGGGTTGCATAAGAACGCAACCATCACATTATAGAAGAACTGACTGTAACTCCTACTTGAAAACATACAATGCTTTGACCTGAACCACTTCCTGTGCCAATGAATTCCACAGGCTCCCCACTCTTCAGGAGAAGATATTTCTTCTCCTGTCAGTTCGACATCCTTAGTCTGTGACTCCCTGGCTCTGGACTCCCCACTCACTGGGAACACCCTTCTTGTGTTTACCCTGTCTCGTCCTGTGAGAAAGTTCTAGGGTTCTCTGAGGTTTTCCATGTATTCTTCTAAACCCCTGTAAATATAGTCCTGACCAATCCAGTCCTCCCATCCCAAGATGCATGATAGTTAATACTTTTAGTATTTTATTTTTGTTAACTGACATTATTATACAGATTAGTTTCTTGAAGAAATTATTTGTGTATTACTGTTCATATGCCTGTAAGTTTTTTACCATCCCAATCATATCCACAAATTATTGTTAAAATTACAAAACACGTCAAGTAGGAGTAGTTCTATAACAGTCTTGATATGTGGAGATCTGCGGTTCTGCTATATATTACAGAAAGATGAAAACAATAACTCCCTACCAAATACACTACCTTGCATTGTTTTCTTAATTTATCTTCAAAATATTTCCTTGTCAGGGAAATTGAGTACAGGCCAATTATTGAAAGTCCACATTGGTGCACATAACAAATAACTTAACCACTGAGTCCGACAGCGTCCCGGGATAACTCTGGTTGCCTCCCAGATGTTTATGCTGTGGCAGTACTGCTTCTGCAGTCCACTATGGCAAACAGCTTCTCAACTGGCAGGCAGAGATATTAAAAGCAGCAAAATACCACAGTCACAGCCCTTATTGACAGGAGTATCACTGGGCTTTCATCACTGCATGTGAAAGTCATTACAAGGCTTAGCCCAGTTTTGAAATGCAGATGGTACCTGAACCACAAAAGTGAATATTAAGAAATTGGTAAATGCTTTTTCAACTCTGACATGACAAAATTAATTCTGTGTACTGAGCAGGAAGCTGAGAATCAGCTCCAATGCTGAAGCCTCAATTCAGAGTCTCTGTGTGCAACTTGCTACTGACAAAAGCACAGATTTTTTTTTCTGATACTGCTGCTTAAAACTTAGTCCCAGTTTGAGTCAATTATATTATTGCTTCATAACAGACATTCCATCTTGTCAGCAGTGACCTGGCTCTCCGGTTGGATTTACTGCAGTCCATTGTGTGGAGAACATGGCAACACAATCCATGTAATCGTGGGAGAGGCTGCATGTCAGCCTCCAGAGGGAAGGAAATGCCCATAATTAGGTTGGGGCCCATGGGGAAAATGTTCCCAATTGTGGAGAGGTGTGAACTGCACTCACTATTGAGCCAATTATTCCCATGGCCAATGAAATTTAGTGATGGTTCAGGGCTTACATACAAGTGGAATAGCTTTCCTATGCGTCCAACAAGCTGAACCATGCTGGGTTTGTCTGTGTCCCTATAGAGGAAGTACCTCTTTCACATTGAGCACTCAGTGCTTGACCAAGGGACCCAGAATTCAGCTGGGATTGCTTCTGACTGCTACCCTCATCCTCATGTCATCTAAGTCCTTAAGCTATCGTAGGCCTTGTCTTGGGTACAATACTATTAGCAGCCACTGTCCCTGGTGGCCCTTCCTGCCTATAATCAGAGCTACTAGCCTCTGCTTGACTGGGTGTGGGGACAGGGATGGGACTTCTTCCTTACCAAGTGCTTCATCTGGTTTAACTTGCTGCCCCTCTGTTGCAAAGATGGTTTCCCTGTTGGTTCTCCAGCTGATGAGCTAAGCCCATGTCAGTTAGATTCAATTCCACTCAAAGACTTTGCCTATTTATTAATTAATTACATTTGTTTTAGGAAATGAAAGAAACTTTGGAATAAATGAAAACCTGCGATGGAGAAAAGATCAAACGCAGTGGCGACAAGGCAATGAGAGACAGGAAAAGTATGTGACTAATTAAAAGATCTGTCAGTATAAAATGATTGAATGGTATAACACAGAAGGAAGGAAAATAAGGATACAAGGATGTAGACAGAACTACCATTGTAGTTCAGCCCATTGTGCCTATACTGGTAATTTGGGCAAAGTATCCAATCAGTGCTATTCCCTTGGTCTTTCACCTGGGTGTGTAATTTTATTTCAACTCTCTTCTATATATCACTGTTCAATCTGCATGAAAATGTTGCCCCTTTGGTCCCTTTTAATCTTTCCCCCCTCGCATTAAACGTATGCCCTCAAGATTTGGACTCCCCTATCCCAGAGATTTATCCTATCCAGGCCCCTCATGATTTTATAAACCTCTATAAGGTCACCCCTCAGTCTCTGACACTCCAAGGAAAACAGCCCCAGACTATTCAGCTTCTCCCTGTAGCTCAAACCCTCCAACCCTGGCAACATCCTTGTAAATCTTTTCTGAACCCTTTCAAGTTTCACAACATCCTTCCTATAGGAGAGAGAACAGAATTGCACACAATATTCCAAAAGTGACCTAGCCAATATCCTGTACAGCCTCAACAAGACCTCCCAACTCCTATACTCAATGCTCTGACCAACAAAGGAAAGCATACCAAATGCATTCTTCACTATCCTTTCTACCTGCGACTCTACTTTCAAGGAACTATGAACTTGTATTCAAAGATCTCTTTGTTCAGCAACACTCCCTAGGACCTTATAAATCCTGCCCTGATTTGTCTTTCCAAAATGCAGCACCTCAAATTTATCTAAATTAAATTCCATCTGCCACTCCTCACCTATTGTCCTATCTGATCAGGGTCCCATTGTAAGTTGCGATAACCATCTTGATTGTCCACTAGACCACCACATCTGCAAACGTACTAACCATACCTCCTATGTTCATATTCAAATCATTTATATAAATGACAAGTGAAGAATCCCAGCTCGCCGGTGAAGATAATTTTTGACATATTTAGAATTAGGTTCATCGATCACATTACTTAACAGTTTTTTTTCAAATATTGCTTTTGATTCTAATATTCACCTCCTCTCCAACCCAGTAAATTTGTCCCCCCCACTGGTGCATTGTTGATATTTCTCTACCCAACCTGTTCAGAGATGTTATTACACACCTCCAGAACCTGGGTCCCCTGGCTCAGAGGTATGGACACGACTGCCATAAGGGTTCTGCCAGTGCATTGTACACTTTCTTGCCTGTGAGCTCAGATTGCATAGCCACCAGCCATTTGACTGTAAAGCAGCCTGACTCCATCCAACATCTATATACAGAGAGAATTCCTGACAGGAATATCTGGAAAGTGATCAGTGGAAACCTCACCTGATTTTAAATACAGAACAACTTCGCTTATCCGAATGAAACAGGCAGGGTGTATTTTGTCCAGATAACTGATCTGATTGTAAACAAAGGAAGCATTTACTGGACCTTGAGATCTTGTTCTGGAACGCACTTTTCTTAACTTGGAAATAATATGGGTAATTGTAGTTTCTCAACTACTGCCTTAGTTGAGATTAGCAACACAAAACAGTGCAAGAATGCCAACTCTCAAAGGTCAGTTTGCACTATTGTGTGCTGAGATTACCATGAAGGAGTCTCTTGCTCAACCCCTCCCCTCACCTAAGGCACAGTGACCCTCAGGTTAAACCCCCATCAGTCATCTCTCTCGCTAATGAGAGAGCAGCCCTATGGTCTGGTATGACTATGGTGACTACCTTTACTGTGCCTCCAATCACTACACTACAGCGCAAGTTAATGGCACATTTATTTTAAATTAGTTGAAAGCACAATCCTTCAATCATTCATGCACTGTTTGTCTTCCTTCATATTTTACCAATTCCAAAAAGTTCAGGTTTTATCCATTTCAGAAGTACAGTGTCAATATCAATGGACACCAATATCATCAAACTCTAAATCTTCAACAACTTTCTTTTCTTTAATTGCCCCTGCAATGTCAGACTGCTTTTCTAACGTGGATGAGCAAAACTTCAGCCAACTCCACAGCTGCAAGCCTCTGACATCACCCTCCACAAACTCGACACCACACAGCCCCCTGCCAACATGACCCCTGCCTATCTATCCTGATGAATGCTGGTAGAAAATCTTTGTCAAAATCTGTCTTTAAAAACATATAACATGCTGACGCCAGTGATTGTTCTTTTGTTTTTCTTTTTCAGAACTAAAGCAGACCTGGATCAGGAAGCGCTGGTCTCTGGAAACCTAGTTACGGAGGCTAATCTCGTTATTTTAGACACACTAGAGATAATTATAAAGGTAACATTGGTGAAAGGATATTGACTTTTTACAATTTAATTGTTTATATTGAGTAAACTCCAGTTAGTGAATCACACTGCAGACAGTTGTGAATGAGTTCTGTTCTTGAGTCTGTTTACAAGTCAACTTGTGCTCAAGTTGGAACACAATGCAGGATAATATACAGTTAACCTTTGTAGGTACAAGAAATGGTCATAGAGTCATGGAGATGTACAGCATGGAAACAGACCCTTTGGTCCAACCTGTCCACGCCGACCAGATATCTCAACCCAATCTAGTACCACCTGCCAGCACCCAGCCGAAATCCCTCCAAACCCTTCCTATTCGTATACCCATCCAAATGCCTCTTAAATGTTGCAATTGTACCAGCCTCCACCACATCCTCTGGCAGCTCATTCCATACACGTACCACCCTCCGCGTGAAAAAGTTGCCCCTTAGGTCTCTTTTATATCTTTCCCCCGTCACCCTAAACCTATGCCCTCTAATTCTGGACTCCCCGACCCATGAGAAAAGACTCTGTCTATTTATCCTATCCATGCCCCTCATAATTTTGTAAACCTCTATAAGGTCACCCCTCAGCCTCTGACGCTTCAGGGAAAACAGCCCCAGCCTATTCAGCCTCTCCCTGTAGCTCAGTTCCTCCAACCCTGGCAACATCCTTGTAAATCTTTTCTGAACCCTTTCAAGTTTCACAACAAGGAGACCAGATATGTTGGAAATTTAAATTTACATCCCGGCATGGAATTGCATTCATACTTAACAGCACTAGTAACTCAAACATTTGTAAGTCGGGGACCCCTGTATTGGATTTCACTCTGAAAAGTAGGTGCTTTTATATTTATTTCTGAATGCCACGGCTGAGATGCACTTCTCATTAGATTGAAGAATTATTCTGCTGTGATTATTATTTCAGGTTGGTGCTCTATCAACAAACTGAATGCGCTGGTTCCAAATGGAACCTTTTATTCATTTGTGGGATCTGGGTGTCACTGGCTGGACCAGTATTTATTGCCCGTCCCTAGCTGCCCTTGAGAATCTGGGGGTGAGCTGCCTTCTTGAACAACTGCAGTCCACATGCTGTAGGTTTAAATCCAGTTACAGGGGCTGTACAATAGATGGTGCCCCAGCCAGCAATGCCCACATGCCCCATGAATGAAAAAGGAAGTCTGTTGGTACCAGTATACTATATGTGTATATGAGTGGACTGACCCACAGTTGCCTATTTTGATACCAGTCCTTCATTAAAAAAAAGGCTCCTGTAAACCAGTCAAATCTATATATTTAGTATGCAACAGTTTTTTTTATGTAACTAAGTGGTTTGGGGGAGCCAGGAAGAGAAAAATAGTTGATGAGAGAGTCCCTTTCCCTGTTGTTGGCTACATTGTTGAAGGATTAGTATTGAGTTTCTGACTGGTCCTTTCATCAGAGTGATAAGGTTTGTTAAGAAGAACTGAAACAGTTAGCAATAATTTTTACACAAAAGAGGGACAGTAATAAACAAGTATTCCGAAGCCAACGTTTGATCACGTTTATTGACTCCATTATTCATATTTTACAAGTTACTAATGTAGTCTGGCTCTGTCATTGAAAGGAGGAAGTTGCTGTTACTTTTTTCTGACATTGAAAGGTCTCAGTATTCATTTATAATTGAAATATCCAATAATTATTACTGTATTTATACTGTATCATAAAATGTTGAGTTTGATGGCTTGCGATTAATCTAACATGCCTTCATTTTACCATATTATAGGCAATTTTGGTATCCGACTGTAAGGACAGTGTCTTGGGAAACATTCTCAGGGTGATTCTTCACAGCCTGGGCTGTAATCAGAGCTCCTACTACCTGACACATTGCTTCAACTCATTGAGAGCACTCATAGCCAAGGTAAAACAAACAGGAAAAAAGGAGCTGGATGAAAAGTTAACCACAGTGACCTATGTATTGCTGACTTTTTGTTTAATGACTGGCCTGGATTGGTTGACCATGAGGTGCAATCTTGGCATGTGTCACTTTATGATGATTTCATGTACGAATCAACCAGGTAATTTGAAGTTGACTGACGTGGCTGTGCAGAGACCACTGTCCCGTCACCAAGTCACCCTTTATTTACATGTGCACTGTACATGGCCTGTGACCAGCCAGCTCAGAGCCAGCCCCGAGCATGAGGAGACCTTCTGAATATCCTGCTTATTTTTTTTCTTTTTTTATTTCTTCTAGCGTAAAGAGAACCTTTGACATTCCTGTTCTTTTTTTCTTTTTTTTCCTTACCCCCACACTGCCGCCTAACTGCAGTAGTGCTTATTTTTTTCCCAGCAGCCATGGTGTGTGTGTGTGCAGGTGTGCGACACAGTGAGAGACACAAGGTGCTCGAATCTTTATTCAATTTCCACCACCAGGAAGATAGGAAAACACCTGAGTGGCCAGTGACAAGCAATGCCCTTCACATCCAAAGGGCAATGATGTGTGATCAAACAGTGAAGGGGAGGGCAGGGATTAAGTCAAAAGAGAGTTGGAGGGGGAAATAATGCACTCCACTCCCTGTGGCGCCCACCTCTCCCTGAACAACTCCAGGGTGTTGGTGGACACCGCATGCTCCTTCTCCAAGGACACCCGGGCTCTAACATAACCGCGAAAGAGGGGCAGGCAGTCGGCCCCAACGACCCCCTCCATGGCCTGCTGCCTCGACTTGTTTATGGCTAGTTTGGCCAATTTCCTGTTTATATCTGTCAGCCAGGGCTCCCTGATTTACCCAGGGTTAATAAACCGCGGACCATGACGTCACTTCCGCCCCCACCGACCTCGCAGTCTCCGCAATCGCTGCCCAGACAACCGCCCCCGTGATCGCCACCCAGACGACCGCCTCCACGATCGCCAGGAAGACCATTGCCGACAGATTCACGGCCTCCGCGGCTATCAGGAATAACACTGTCACCACAGCCACTTCCGCCCCCTGGGTTGCCATCGCCGCAGCCACTTCTGCCCCCAGTGACATCACTAACCTGCACGACCACAACACCGCATGTGTCTCCGCCCCCACGCCGATCTCCGTCACCACGCTTAACTCCACCCCCACGCAGATCTCTGTCACCACGCCTAACCCCGCCCCATGCCGATCTCCGTCACCACGCCTAACCCCACCCCCACACCAATCTCCTTCCCCGCCCCCACGCCCAACCCCATCCCCACTCCCAGCTCCAGCCCCACACCAGGTCCTAGCTCTC
>NC_057711.1:130737935-130756587 GCF_004010195.1 Chiloscyllium plagiosum
CTAATCCCTCAAACTCAGCACCGCCTTCCTAATCTGCAATCTTCTTCCTGACCTCTCCGCCCCCACCCCACTCCGGCCTTTCACCCTCACCTTGACCTCCTTCCACCTATCGCATTTCCAACACCCCTCCCCCAAGTCCCTCCTCCCTACCTTTTACCTTAGCCTGCTGGACACACTTTCCTCATTCCCGAAGAAGGGCTTATGCCCGAAACGTCGATTCTCCTGTTCCTTGGATGCTGCCTGACCTGCTGCGCTTTTCCAGCAACACATTTTCAGCCAGGGTTAATAAACCCAATAAAGGATCTCATAGTCAATGAGATTCTCCTGTCCCTCCTTCCAATCACTACATTGATGTGAACAGGATGTGCACTGGGTGATGGCTCTATCTGTCGGGCTCCAAGCTAACCTAACTAATTTCAGTGTTTCAGAGTAATTACTGACGGACAATTTAGTGGAATAATGAGATCACACAGACAGGGCATCAGGATCCAGTAAACTGTTAAGTTGGTGTGCACTGGCCTCAAAGAGGTTAATATTTTTGCAGAAATGTTCACAAATTTGAGAGGAAAGCATTAACCAGGGCAGACGTACACATTTTTAAATCTGGTCTCCCAAGATGCACTGTTACCTCGAGTCAAACAGCTAGTGACATCAACACCAGCACTGAGGTAGTAAGCTGTCAGTGACAAAGTCACCTTGAAGCATGATGGCAGCAAGACAGGACTTGGAGCAAACCTTACCCCACAAGGACAGCCAGTTGTATCATCCAGGTTGTGAATGCAAACCAAATGACACTATGCTCAAATAGAGAAAGAGTGCCTGACTTTGCTTGTGAACATTTTAATCAATACCTGTTTGGGAGAAACAGGATTCTACCCACAAGCCACTTCAATGCATCTTCCTCAAAGCACTTTCATGTATTCCAAAGCATTAACAAAGAATGTTGATTGCAGAAACATGGCAAATGTGATAGCTGTGTAGGGGGGACAGGTGAACGTGGCTGACATGCTGTTGAGAGCAGCACTGCCTCTGAAACAGGTTGAGAGTTCTTTGTGAAACTCTACAGATTCACCAAGAAACAACAGCTCAACATGTTGCGGACGTCCTCAGTCCAGCAGAGACATTGAAGCAGCTTGCACAAATCAAACAAATAATGCCAACTTGAGGCATCAGTTAGAGTGCTGCAGGAAGTAGGGAGGGAAGGAAGCCCTGAAAACATCAGGAAGATGCCGTGTGCTGTAAGAGAGTATCTCATTTAGAGGTGAGAACCTAGATGGCATCATGTAATAAGGAAAGACAGTCAGAATACTTCAGCAGTTGGAATAAAAAAGAAGCATATTCATGCAAGCCAATAAGGAATTGAGTCTATTCTGAGGAAGACAAAAGAAGTGATATACTGGCCAAACATGAGCAATTAAATTAAGGACCACTGCAATGAAAACCAGGCTAAGTGAGGTGAAGAGCCCTTTATGGTGTGTGACAACCAGACAAACTATGGATGAAGTTTGCAGGAGATCTCCTCACACTGACAACAACTGAATATCTTGTCACCATTGACCTCTGGGAGTTAGATCAGTCAGATTGTAGAAGGCCCAAAAGCACACATCTGTTGTTAGGGCATTCCACAAATGGTAAGGAGAAGATTGGAAATAGGAGCAGGAATTGGCCTCCAACTCTGCCAGACTGTTCTATAATACCATGGCTGATCTGCCCCAGGTCACAACTGTTCTTTCTTGCCAACCCCTCATAGTCATCAGTTCCTCAACATTTCAAACATCTGTCCACCGACTCCTTATATATTTTCAGTGATCTAGCCTCAACATGCTCTAGGGGAGGTAATATCAGGCAAGCACTACCCTCTGAGAGAATAAATTCCTTCGCATCTTATCTTTATATGAGTATCCTGTTCTTCTGTAACTTTTGACCTCTAATTTGAGATTCCCTCACTAGGGTCACATCTTCTCACTTAAAGTGATGTGAGAATGACAGCCCTTGATATCAAGTCTGCATTCGACCAAGTGAGGCATCAATGAGCCCGACCAAAATTGGAATTAGCAGGAATCTGGGGGCAAAATCCCAGCTGGTTGGAGTCATACCTGATATATAGGAAGATGGTCATTGTTGTTGGAGGTCAGTCATCTCAGTTACAAGACATCTCTGCAGGAGTTTCTCAGGGTAATGTTCTAGGCCAACGCATGTTCAGCTGCTTCATCAATGACCTTCCCTCCATCATAAGGTCAGAAGTGGAGATGTTCACTGATGATTGCACAGAAACATTCATGACTCCTCAGATACTGAAGTAGTCCATGTTGAAATGTAACAGGATCTGGATAATATCCAGGTTTGGGCTGAAAAGTGGCAAGTAACATTTGTTCCACACAAACACTGGACAATGACCATCTCCAACAAGAGACAATTTCAGTACTGCCCCTTGACATTCAATGGTGTTACCATCACTGAATCCTCCACTGTCAGCATCATGGGTATTACCATTTACCAGAAACTCAGCTGGACCAGCCATATAAACAAAATGGCTACAAGAGCAGGTTAGAGGCTAGAAATATTGCAGTGAGTAACTACCTCCTGACTCCCCAAAGTCTGACCATCATCTAAAGAGCAGAAATCAGGAGTGTGATGGGAAACTCCCCTGTTGCCAGGATGGGTGCAGCTTCAATAGCACCCAAAACGTTTGACACCATCCAGGACGAAGCAGCCCACTTTATTGACATCATATCCACAAATCTCCACCGACACTCAGCAGCAGCAGTGTGTATGATTTCCACAGTGAACTACTGGAATCAGATCTACATGCCCAGTTCACTTCACAATGACTTGCAGTCTGACAATGAGTGACAATGGTCCTCAGTTCTTGAGTGAAGAATTCAGCCACTTCATACAGGGATTGGGAACCTCAACATCGCAAGATCTCCACATTATGCTCAGTTAAATTGAAAGGCTGAGATAGCAGTGAAAATCCCTAATGGATTCATAAAGAAATTGAGCACAAACGTATACAAGGCAAAAGTACACCGAGTAAGGGAATGCAAATAGGCTCATCCAAAGACTAACTTGATGCTGCATCTAAACAAAATCTACTGAAGCCAAAGCCCAGATGTGAAAGACAGAATCAAGGTGAACTGACAAGAAAGCTCAACTTCACTTTGATAAAATTGCCAAGCCATTGGAGAACCTGCCAGAGTGCAAATGCTCGATGCTGTCAACAAAAGTCAGCCCAGGTGGTAACTTGGAATCTGTGGGGCATCATTTTCAGAAATACAGTTGTAATTTTAGTGTACTAGCTGGCTTTCAGTAGGTATGAGGTCTCTACCTGTGCTGTAAGTGCCTTTGTGTACAGTCTGTGCTAACTATGACATACACATTACCAGTTGCAGACAATAATCACTTTATGGCATGTTTTTTCAGCTACAGTAAAACGTGTCAGTGTTGTATATACAGCACTTTATATTCTTAAGACATACACAATGTCTTTCTATGTATGAGTACAATAATTGTGTCGGACACTGTACATCATAGGCCCCAGAATTTTGCATTTATAAACCTAAACAATTGCATCTCGTGCGTCATGGGCTTGAATCAGGTCAAATGTGCATTTCTTGGATTATAAGTGCTGTTATTGAATGATAGTCCAAGAGAATACCACTTCGCACAGTGAGTTTTTGGCCTTCATTAGCTCAATGCGTGTGAAGTGGCTTGGGACCCATTTTTAATCCATTCAATGCAATGCATTGTTGTTGTTATTGATTGACATTCAGAGTTTGTTTTTGAGAGTGTGATGCTAGAAAAGCACAGCAGATCAGGCAACATCCAAGGAGCAGGAAGATCGATGTTTCAGGCATAAGCCCTTCATCAGGTTCCTGATGAAGGGCTTATGCCCAAAACATTGACTCTCCTGCTCCTCAGATGCTGCCTGACCTGCTATGCTTTACCAGCACCACACTGATCTCCACTCTGATCTCCAGCACTGCAGTCATCACTTTCTCCCATTAAGAGTTTGTTCCCTGGAATTCTGACATGTCCATGCTATTATTTTCTTGTTTTCCCAGTATGCAGACCTACTGTTTGAAGAGGAAGCAGAGCAGTGTTCTGACATGTGTCAGAGAGTGTTACACCATTGCAGCAGCAGCATGGACAGTACCAGGACCCAAGCCTGTGCCACACTGTACCTCATCATGAGGCACAGCTTTAGTACAATCAGCGTAAGGCTTCATTATTTTTATCGAGAATGTGCAGTAACTGCTTGTTGTCAACAACCAGGCTTGCAAAGTCATATTGTTGTTCTGTCATAATCCTCACAAATAAATAACGATGGCTAGTGTCATTGGGAGATTATACTCTGTTTGCCTTTCCAATTAAATAGAAGTGTCATATTTATCTACAGTGCTGACAGAAACATGTCTGTTGGCAGCAGGTAATGGAACTGCTGATGAATGGCTTATTCATTTGTTCTTACATCTTACTAACACATGTGGGTAATTGTGGTGAGTTGACCCTGATTTTTGACTGCACTGCTGACCTTAAAGGTATCAGAAACAGTGATGTACACTCAGTCGTCCCAAAGAGAGCCCACTGGCACCTGCACAGCTCTTCCTGCCTCTGCTCTGGTCAGCTGCAGGAGGTTCCCCTGGAGCATGTGCAAAAGACATTTCCTGTCATTAACATAACCAATCAAATTTCACGTGAGTTCCAATGTACAATGGCTTCATGAAGCAGGTTACTGCACAGCTCAGGTAGTTTATTTGCAGGATCATGGGACTCTGAATCACAGGATCATTGTTGTGTGTTCCCTACTGAATGCTGAATTTTTCAAACTTTCAACCTACACTAACCCCATTTACCAATATACTAAAGTAAAACTTCAGTTTCTAACATGATTTTATATAGAATCATTTTTTTTAAACATATTTCTGTCAAAACATTTTTTCATTGATTGCTTGTTTAATAATCTGAATATTATAATCGATTCTTCATGTTACAAGATAAACATCGAATTTACTAAATTGTCAGAAACATGTTTGATAATGATAAGAATGGATAACTAACGTGGAATAGATACAATAACTTGGTTAAAAATAGGTCACTTGAACTTTATTGTTAGGCTGTGTCAAGCCAACTTGGTTGCTTTACTGTATGTAGCTGACACTTTGACACTGAGACTGCATGTGCGGCAAGTGTTAGCCTTTGTGTTCCAGCACCAATAATTACAGCTGTTCATGATTTGAACTTGAAAAGAGATTCCTTAGATCCCCTAAAGTAGGGAAACAGGCCCTTTGGCCCAACAAGTCCACGCCGACCCTCCAAGAGTAACACACCCAGACCCATTCCTGTAATCTATATTTACCCCTGACTAATGCACCTATTACTATAGGCAACTTAACATGGCCAATTCACCTGGTCTGCACATCTTTACACTGTGGGAGGAAACCGGAGCACCCGGAGGAAACCCATGCAGACACAGGGAGAATCGAACCTGGGCCCTTGGCGCTGTGAGGTAGCAGTGCTAACCACTGAGTCACTGTGCCACCCAAATTTCCATCCTGAACAATTTGCTATGTGTGTATTTATCTTTGAGGACATGTGTTTACTACCTCAAGACAATGCTTCCTGCGAATTCTACAAGAGATCCATCAATAGAAATTAACATCACAAGGCTGTCATGTAAATATAACGTTTCACAATTCCCAAACGAGCAAGCTCTGCAACAGAAGCTGGGTGTATGTTAATAGCTGCATTCTTTCACAGTGACATACCTTCTCAATGTAATAGCAAAATCAAATTGAAAAGCAGATCAATACACATTTCAATCAATATTTGCAACTATCTGATGTCATAAATTATGCCAGTTGTATGTTTGTATGATTCCATCAGTGATGTATAGAGGGAAAAAGAATTAATGCTTGTGTAACTTAGATTGATTTTAGTGTTTTCCATTTCCAGAATTTTGCTAGAGTTAAAATGCAGGTCACCATGTCGTTAGCATCTCTGGTGGGTAAATCATCAGATTTTAATGAAGAATATTTGAGGCGAGCTTTACGAACTGTTCTGGCTTATGCAGAGGAAGATGATGATATGCAACCGACAATGTTTCCAATTCAGGTGAGGAGACCTCATACGAAGTGTAACGCTAAAATAACAACATCCGATATGGACATAAATATACTTTCCACAGGAATGTACATGACTCTATGTTCTGCTGAGTCTGTTTACAGTGTTATGCTGAAGTATAACTGATCCAAAGTTAGTCCACATCTCCAAATTAGAGTCCACACTATAAAAGTATCATCCCTTTTCCTTCCAAAGGTTAATATCAGAGATGTATTGTAGCAAGGTGATCTCCAGGAGACTTAATTGGAAATTGGGCCTGTCTTATTTGATTATATTCTGAATTCTGGATTTCAAAGCTTTTGGATCCTGAGATCAAATCATGCATGACTTCACAAATGCAGCATTTTTGTTTTGGAATGTAGCCTGTTGTACTACAACAACATGTCAACAGCAAGCACCACACTCAACTCAATATAAAAGCAGTTCAGGTCTAACCTGGCCAATGTAATCCATAATGGGTATGTTACAATTATTGCGCCTATCCAGTAATTTGGAAAATTGCCCAGGTATGTGAGATGGTGGAGGGATTGTTTTAAATATTCCAGACTGCACTAGATACTGGGATTGTTCCAGCGATTTAGAAAACTGCTAACATGATACCCCCATTTAAGATAGGAGTGAGGCAGATAGCAGGAAACTATAGGCCAGTTAGCCCAACATCTGGTGTGGCAAAATGCTAGATTCCATTATTATGAAAAAATAGGATATTTGTAAAGGCTGAGCACAATGAAACAGAGTCAGCATGGATTTGTGATTGGGAAATCATGTTCAACAATTTTTCTCGAGTTCTTTGAGGATAAAGGGGAACCGGTAGATATTGTATGTTTGGATTTTCAGAAATCATTCAATAAGATACCACATAAAAGGTTCATGTTATTATGGATAATGTAGCAGCATGGATACAGATGAGAGAGAGTCGAGATTAATGGGTCTTTTTCAGGTGACTAATGGAGTGACATGGGGATCAGTTCCAGACTCTCAATTATTTACTATCTTTATTAATGACTTGAAGGAAGGTGCAGAGTGGATGCATCCAAATTTTCTAATAATCCAAAAAGACATAAGGAGGTTGAATGAGTAACAAATGGAGTTTAATGTAGGAAAGTATGAGATTATGCACTTTTGATTGGAAAAATTTAAAGTCAGACTATAACTTAAATGGACAGAAACACTAAAAGACTGCTGTGCAGAGGGATCTGGGTGTTCTTTCAATGCAACACAAAATGTTAGCATACAGGTGCAACAAGTAATTAAGAGGGCAAATGGAAGTTTAGCCTTTATTGCTAGAGGGATGGTGTTTAAAAACAGGCAAGTCATGCTACAAGTATTCAGGGTGATGATGAGGCAGCACTTGGAATACTGTGTACAGTTTTCTCCCAGTATTTAAAAATAATGATATATTGCCTTTTCAGACAGTTCAAAAGAGATTCACTTGGCAAATTCCTGTGGTGAAAGAGTTGACTTATCAAGAAGTGTTAAACAAGTTGGGCCTTTATTGATTACAGTCTAGAATAATAAGGGGTGATCTCATTGAAACATGTCAGATTCTGAGGGGTCTTGACAAGGTAGATGTTGAGAATGAGGACTACAGACGCTGGAGATCAGGTAGATGTTGAGAGGATGTTTTCACTAGTGGGGGATCTGAACAACATAGTTAGAGAATAAAGGAACACTCATTTAAAATTGAGATACAAAGGAATTTCTTTTCCCAGGGGTTAGTGAATGCCTGGAATTATCTACCCTAGAGACTTGTGGAGGTTAGATCATTGTGAAAGTGTTTAAAGAGGATGTAATGAGATTTTTGAAGTATCAGGAATTTGACAACATGCTGAGCAGGCTCAAAAAAACAGTTGAGGGCAGATCAGTCTTGATTTTGTTGAATGATGGAGCAGGCTTGAGGGGCCAAATGGCCTACCCCTGCTCTAATTCTTATGTTCTGCATTTGTCCTACATACATGAGACCGCCATCAGTTGCAGGTTCCTCTCTATTCTATGCTGACTTAGGACTATATTGTTGTGCCTTTACTGGGTCTAGAAACCTCCTTTCTTTCCTGTACCTACATGACGTGGATTGTAGCTATTCAAGAAGGAGACACAGCATCACCTTCGTGATATCCACCCAGTGATATCCACATCCGATGAAAGAATAAATCATTATTAATATTCTAAAGTTGCACACAATGTGATTAATAAATCCATGTGAAACTGTAATGTAAAATGACAGTATACACTAATCACTGTAGTTAATGTATTCTCTGTTATTTTAATTGTTTCCAGGTGGAGGAACTACTGTTTAATCTCAACAGCATCTTATCTGACACTGTCAAAATGAGGGAGTTCCAGAAAGATCCTGAGATGCTCATGGATCTAATGTACAGGTAAATAAACACTCCCAAAAAGCACACTGTCATCATTTCTAGGTGACCTATCATTGCTACACTTTGCGCTTTTCGGCAACGGGTGGCATGGTGGCTCAGTGGTTAGCACTGCTGCCTCACAGCACCAGGGACCCGGGTTCAATTCCCACCTCGGGCGACTGTCTGTGTGGAGTTTGCACATTCTCCCCGTGTCTGTGTGGGTTTCCTCCGGGTGCTCCGGTTTCCTCCCACAATCCAAAGATGTGCAGGTTAGGTGAATTGGACATGCTAAATTGCCCATAGGGGAATAGGTCTGGGTGGGTTGGTCTTTGGAGGGTCAGTGTGGACTTGTTGGGCCGAAGGGCCTGTTTCCACACTGTAGGGAATTTAATCTAATCTAATCTAATCTAGGTTACTGAAGGCCAATAACTGATCTACAATGATCATCCCTGCTGATTCTGAATGTGTACCAATATAGGGATGCTTCAGTGAGATGCATGTGACATTCAGTGCATCATCTCCTTTCTCTTATCTGTCGATAGATTGAAAGAAAATAAATATCTTAAATGTGTCTGGGTTATCTCCAAAATGCTCCCCGTCTTCCTCCTGTCCAAGCTCATTTCCAGATAAACGGTCCAGAAATACCCAGGCCCTTGTTGTTTCTACATAGTGGGAAAATAAAGTTCTTCTGGATGTAATTTAAGAATTTTGTTCCCACCCTACCTTGCACACTAAAGGTAAACCCAGTTAATATTTAGACAGTTATTATCGTATACTAATCACTGCCTTATTATTACACTTCTCTGATATTTGATTAATGTTTGAATCTCAGTTTATTGTAGTAGGGCCGATAGCACACATCTACAGCATGTTTGCTGCTTTTGTAGCTTTTGCTTCTATTCATGTAGCTCTGTTTGATGATCCTTCCAAGATATCATCCCGGTAATTCATTTTTTGATCAATATTGCAACCACCTCCCCTTTCTCTCCTGTTCTCATCTTTATGACTATTATTCTGCAATTTCAGCAGTCAATCACATTGCTGTGAGTCTGGAGTCACATGTAGGCCAGAGGAGGCTAGGATGACGCATTCACTCCCTAAAGGACCAAAGCTTGTATATTAAAAAAAAGGTTATCAGGATAAGGCAGCAATTATAGACCAGTCAGTTTGAAATGAGTGTCGGGGAAGTTTCTGAAATCAATGATTCATGATAAAACTATAGTCACATGGAAAAAGAGCAATGATTGACATGGATTTCTAAAGGGGAAATCATGTTTAACAAACTTGCTGGAGATATTTTGAAAAGGTAACTGGAAGGGTTAATGAGGGTGAAATTGTTGAACAACTGCACATGGACTTCTAGCTGGTGTTCAACCTGGTAACACACAACAAATTGTGAGAAAAGTTATAACTCATGGAATGCAAGGGACAGTCACCACATGGATACAAAATTACTGAGTCAGAGGAAACAAAGAGTAAGGGGGTCCATTGATAATCTTCATGCTGGAGCAAGGTTTGTACTTGAGTTTCACACATTCCCACAACAATGTGGTTCACTCTCAAATGCCCTCTGGGCTGTCAGGGGTGGGCAAGAAATGCTGAACCACCTTCGATGCCCATATCCTGTGAATAAATCAATAATGTCAGTTATGATTTGATTTTTCTGTTATATATTAATATTGTAGATCTTCATTGCTGTATACAATTTCAAAGTTTGTGGATAATAAAATACTTGGAAACATTATGAACTGTGCAAAGGACAGTGCAGAATTTCAAAAGCACCTTGACAAGCTGATGGAATGGGCAGATAAGTGACAGGTGAAGTTAAATGAAGGGTAATGTGAAGTAATGCATTTTAGGAGGAAATGGATGAAAAGACAATATAAAATAGGGGAACAATATTAAATGGGATGCAGAGGGATCTGGCTATACCTGCCACAGACCATTGAAGTGGCTAGATAAATGGAGGGAGCAGTTAATAAAGTATGCAGTATCCTGAGATTTATTCATCGTGGCAGAGAGTAAAAGACTAAGCTGATGTTGAACTTCTTTAACACACCTGTTAGGCCTGTTATGGACCAGGCCAGAACCCTCAAAGCATTTCAAGAAAGTAGCCCAGATCCTAACTTTGCAAGTTCTTTTAAGCAGGTGTAACGTGGAAATTCCAGGAGGGATGCAGCTTGTCAAAGCACTTAGTTTTAGACAAAACAGAATTTATTTATAAGATTATCAAATCAAGCACCAACAAAAGAGAACAGAGTGCTGAATAACCTAACCCATCCAAAGGCCCAACTGACCATCCCAAATTAATGATGCTGTTCCAAATACTTGCAACAATCCCCATAAACTCGCCTTGGTGCCAAAGGTAAAATAAAACACAGGGTCTTACAGGAGAGATGTCAGAGAGGAAGGAGGATCAGCATGGACTTGCTTCTTTGGGTCCAACAGCTTTTTACAACTGCCTGACTGCTTACAATGAATAGCAAGACCAAACCAAATTAGAGTACGAGTGTACATTGTACACCAGAGTACATTGTACATCAGAGTACATTGTACAAGTGTTTCTCTTAAAACTTAAAGGCCTTTTGCCTGAGGCAGGATCTGTTATCAATAATTAAACTGGCTTTAAAACCCATCCAAGCCCAGACCTTTTGGAGTCTGTGTCTTTTACGACCTCTGAAAAAACGCCAAGGACACCATATCTGGATTATTCCTGGTGTTACAAGCTAGTGAGGGTAGGAATAGGAGGATAGAGTAGGTGAATGTGTGGCTGAGGAGCTGGTGTATGGGAGAAGGATTCACATTTTTAGATCATTGGAATCTCTTCTGGGGTAGAAGTGACCTATACAAGAAGAATGGATTGCACCTGAATTGGAAGGGGGCTAATATACTGTCGGGGAGGGGAGATTTGCTAGAGCCCCTCAGGAGGATTTAAACTAGTGGGGGGGGCTGGGGCCCAGGGAAATAGTGAGGAAAGAGTTCAATTTGAGACTGGTACAGTTGAGAAAAGAAGGAAGTCAAACAGTCAGGGCAGGCAGGGACAAAGCAGAGAACAAGATAGGACTGATAAATTAAACTGCATTTACTTCAATGCAAGAGGCCTAACAGGGAAGGCAGATGAACTCAGAGCATGGTTAGGAACATGACACTGGGATATCATAGCAAATATAGAAACGTGTCTCAAGGATGGGCAGGACTGGCAGCTGAATGTTACAGGATACAAATGCTACAGGAAAGATAGAAAGAGGGCCAAGAGAGGAGAGGGAGTGGCATTTTTGATAAAGGATAGCATTACAGCTGTACTTTGGGAGGATATTCCTGGAAATACATCCAGGGAAGTTATTTGGGTGGAACTGAGAAATAAGAAAGGGATGATCACCTTATTGGGATTGCATTATAGACGCCCCAACAGTCAGAGGGAAATTGAGAAACAAATTTGGAAGGAGATCTCAGTTATCTTGTAAGAATGGTTGGTTGGGGTGGTTATGGTAGGGGATTTTAACTTTCCAAACATCGACTGGGACTGCCATAGTGTAAAGGGTTTAGATGGAGAGGAATTTATTAAGTGTGTACAAGAAAATTTTCTGATTCAGTATGTGGATGTACCCACTAGAAAAGGTGCAAAACTTGACCTACTGTTGGGAAATAAGGCAGGGCAGGTGATTGAGGTGTCAGTAGGGGAGCACTTTTGGGTCAGTGACCATAATTCTATTCGCTTTAAATAGTGATGGAAAATGATAGACCAGATCTAAAAGTTGAAGTTCTAAATTGGAGGAAGGCTAATTTTTACGTATTAGGCAAGAACTCCTAAAAGCTGATTGGGGGCAGATGTTCGCAGGTAAAGGGACGCCTGGAAAATGGGAAACCTTCAGAAATGAGATAACGAGAGTCCATAGAAAGTATATTCTTGTTAGGGTGAAAGGAAAGGCTGATAGGTTTAGGGAATGCTGGATGACTAAAGACATTTAGGTTTTGGTTAAGAAAAAGAAGGAAGCATACATCAGGTATAAACAGGATAGCTCGAGTGAATCCTTAGGAGAGTATAAAGGAAGTAGGAGTATACTTAAGAGGGAAATCAGGAGGGCGAAAGGAGACATGAGATTACATTTGCAAATAGAGTTAAGGAGAATCCAAAGGGTTTTTACAAATACATTAAAGACAAAAGGGTAACTAGGGAGAGAATAGGGCCCCTCAAAGATCAGCAACGCGGCCTTTGTGTGGAGACGCAGGAGATGGGGGAGATACTAAACGAGTATTTTGCATCAGTGTTTACTATGGAAAAGGACATGGAAGACATAGAATGTAGGGAAATAGATGGAGATATCTTGAAAAATGTCCATATTACAGAGGAGGAAGTACTGGATGTCTTGAAATGCATAAAAGTGGATAAATCCCCAGGACCTGATCAGGTGTACCCTAGAACTCTGTGGGAAGCTAGAGAAGTGATTCTGGGCCCCTCACTGAGATCATCAATAATCACAGGTGAGGTGCCGGACTGGAGGTTGGTTGATGTGGTGCCACTGTTTAAGAAGGGTGGTAAGGACAAGCCAGGGAAATATAGACTGGTGAGCCTGAGGTCAGTGGTGGGCAAGTTGTTGGAGGGAATCCTGAGAGACAGGGTGTACATGTATTTGGAAAGGCAAGGACTGATTAGGGATAGTAAACATGGCTTTGTGTGTGGGAAAGCACATCTCACGAACTTGATTGAGTTTTTTGAAGCAATAGCAAAGAGGATTGATGGGCAGAGCAGTGGACGTGACCTATATGGACTTGAGTAAGACATTCGACAAGGTTCCCCATGTGAGACTGGTTAGCAAGGTTAGATCTCACGGAATACAGGGAGAACTAGCCATTTGGATATAGAGCTGGCTCCAAGGTAGAAGACAGAGGGTGGTGGTGGGGCTTTGCTTTTCAGACTGGAGGCCTGTGACCATTGGAGTGCCATAAGGATCGGTGCTGGGTCCACTGCTTTAAGTCATTTACATAAATGATTTGTATGGGAGCATAAGAGGTACAGTTAGTAAGCTTGCAGATGACACCAAAATTGGAGGTGTAGTGGACAGCGAAGAAGGCTATCTCAGAGTCCAATGGGATCTTGACCAGATGAGCCAATGGGCTGAGGAGTGACAGATGGAGTTTAATTTAGATAAATGTGAGATGTTGCATTTTGGGAAAGCAAATCTTATCAGAACTTATATACTTAATGGGAAGGTCCTTGGGAGTGTTGCTGAACAAAGAGACTTTGGAGTGCATGTTCATACCTCCTTGAAAGTGGAGTCGCAGGTAGATAGGATAGTGAAGAAGGTGTTTGGTATGCTTTCCTTTATTGGTCAAAGTATTGAGTACAGGAGCTGGGAGGTCATGTTGTGGCTGTACATGACATTGGTTAGGCCACTGTTGGAATATTACATGCAATTCTGGTCTCCTTCCTGTCAGAAGGATGTTGTGAAACCTAAAAGGGTTCAGAAAAGATTTACAAGAATGTTACCAGGGTTGGAGGGTTTGGGCTACAGGGAGAGGCTGAACAGGCTGGGACTGTTTTCCCTGGAGCATCTGAGACTGAGGGGGTGACCTTAAAGGTTTATAAAATCATGATGGGAATGGATAGGATAAATAGACAAGGTATTTTCCCTGGGGTCTTTTCCCAGAACTAGAGGGCATAGGTTTAGGGTGAGAGGGGAAAGATATAAAAGAGACCTAAGGAGCAACGTTTTCATGCAGAGTGGTGCATGTATGGAATGAGCTGCCAGAGGAAGTGATGGAGGCTGGTAAAATTACAACATTTAAAAGGCATCTGGATGGGTATATGAATAGGAAGGGTTTGGAAGGATATGGGCTGGGTGCTGACAAGTGGGACTAGATTAGGTTGGGATATCTGGTTGGCATGGACAAGTTGGACCGAAGGGTTGGTTTCCGTGCCGTACATCTCTATGGTTCTTTGACCATAACCTTGTTAAAGGAGCAGCAGCATCACAGGCCTCAGCTGGAGTATTGTGTCTAGTTGTGGGCACTATATTATAGGAAGTATGTGAACGTACTGGAGAGAGGTCAGAAGAGATTAACAAAATGGTTCCAGGATGAGAAACTTCAATTATGAGGATAAATTGGAGAGGTCAGGGCTGCTTTCCTTGGAGAGATGAAGGCTGAGAGGAGATCTGATGGACGTTTTCAAAATTATGAGGCGTTAGATAAAGTAGATGGAGAGGAATGTTCAGACTTGTAAAAAGATCAAGGATGTGAGTGTTTAAGGTGATTTGTGAAATAAGCAAAAGTGCTGTGAGAAAAAAATATTTTCTCAGGAGTGTTACCAGTCTGGAATGTAGTACCTGGAAGGGTGGTGAAGGCAGGTTCAATTGAAGCATTCAACTGAACTTTGGATAGTTGTTCAAACAGAAACAATGTGTAAGGGAATGGGGAAAAGCAGGAGAATTTTATGAAGTCAAGATGCTCATTTCAAGAGCTGTTCCAGACAAAATGGGCCAAATGGCTTTCTTTACCTTCTTGTAATGAGTGAACCACATGGAATCAATGATCGTTGTCACAGTCAACATTACTGAGACTAGCTTTTTATTCCAGATTTATTGATCAGTTTTACACTCCCCCAGCCACTACTGTGGGATTTGGAAGCACAGTTCCTACATTATTTCTGAGGTCAGAGTTTCTCCCCCAGCCTCATCACAATGCCATATTCTGGGTCCTGAGGAAGGGTCAGTGGACCCAAAACCTTAACTCTGATTTCTCTCCATCGCTGCTGTCAGATTTACTGAGTTTTTCCAGAAATTTCTGATTTACAACACCTGCAATTCCTTCAATTATAAATGGCCTTTCTAGTCCTGATTATTGTTTTATTTCTTATGTAATTACTACTTTTCTTTTTGAAATTAATAATTCAGGTTGGCTAAAGGATATCAGACTTCACCTGACCTACGTTTGACCTGGCTACAGAACATGGCTGAGAAGCATACGAAGAGGCAGTGTTACACTGAGGCTGCATTGTGTTTGGTGCATGCTGCAGCACTGGTAGCAGAGTACCTCAGCATGTTGGAAGATCACAAGTACCTTCCTGTGGGCAGTGTTAGCTTTCAGGTACGTCTGAAAGTATTCACTTAGCACCACTATTTATATACCCAAGTGCATAAGGAACTTGATTCTAACTTTTTTTTTTCTGTCGTGGTTTCCAGAATATATCACCTAATGTTCTGGAAGAATCTGCAGTATCAGATGATATCTTGTCCCCAGATGAAGACGGAATATGCAGTGGAAGATATTTCAGTGAAAATGGTCTTGTGGGTTTGCTTGAACAAGCTGCTGAGCTTTTCAGCACGGTAAGTGTCCTTTATGTACTTATTTACTTCTCCTCCTTCCTTTAGCTCCTGTTACCCACACGCCAACATGTTGCAGAGTCCCTGTCCAGCTCATACATGGAGAATTATGAGAATGACTGTGGAGGAGTGGCTTGGGTATTTTGTACTTTGTAAAGGACCTCGCCAACGAAAAACAGAAATCATTAATCAGTTAGTGTGAGCCAGCAGTGCACCTGCTTAGGAGAGCAGAAATTTTGAATTCTATGGCTGTGGACATGAACCAGGGATATTCAGATTGTGTTTAACCTTACCTGTCTGTCCATCAGAAACTGAGCCAGGGAGCAGTTGGAGAAACAGCACTGTTCCCAGCCCCCTATACCCCTCCCCTCATTCTGTCTCTACCCAAAAGTTCTCAAAAGTCTTTCGTACCACTAATCTGAAATGAACTCAGAGTTAAAATACTTTAGGTTCTGACATTTGTTGACTGAATATCTCACTTTCTACATTCAAGCAACCTCTCCTCTGCCTGAAACACAGACTGAGTTAAAATTGAATTTGCTGGCCATTGTGTTGATGTTACACACAGTTTGGGATTTTTAATCAGCAATCACTTGTTTTTTGTTCAAATATATCCTGCCAAGGAAGTCTGCATGGAGGACATTTGTAGTCAGGAAGGTATTTCTCTCAGTTGGTGGCTAGGATCGCCTTAAATGTGTCTGGAATAGACTGAGTGCCAATGTTCCCCACTGCATGTTCTGATTGTACACGAAGTAGAAATATAGCTTCATGATGAGCTTCAAAAACCTCAGCAGGTTCTTTTGAAATTGGCTGAAGACTGTTATAAGGGATTAAATCTTTCAGAGTAGTCATTAATGTGTTTAAAAAGAATTAGCATGCTCCTTGCTGTAGGATATGTAACAAAGATATTCTTGTGTGGTTTTATGTTGCCAAATACCATTGTAAGATCAGAGATCTGTAATTTGTATTCATAAAGTCATAGATTCATAGAATCATGCAGCATAGAAACAGACCCTTCAGTCCATTTAGTCCATGCCAACCATGTTCTTACAACTGAAGCTTACAATAAAACACACCAATTAAAATACTGGGTGAGGCCCTCAGAATTTGCAAACCCTTGTTCAAAGCATGAATGCACTTGTTCAACTGTCAAGTTAATAGCTTCGTGGAATTGGCCCATTGTCCGCTGAAGACTTCATAGCTGTGATGTCCTGTGACATTGACCTGCTCAAGACTGAGGTGGAATTTTTCCATTTGTCTACAGTTCAGAAGAGTGTGTTTTTAAGGCCTGTAATTACTCAATCTCTGCTGCAGCACAATGTTTTCTTCATCAGCAGTACCAAGGTTACAGCATTCTGCATTGTGTTGAACAGAACTTGGAGATGCCTGCAGGGTCTGACATGGCTTCTCCACTGCTGTCCTTGAATCTGCCCTCTTGCTCACTCAAAGTGTGAGCCACCAGCTGAAAACAAAACGTTCTCTTTTACTAGACCTAAAGGTTGAATACCTGAGCTGTCGTATTGTCTGCGTGTGCCTTTTGACGGTGCATCCTCAGAAGGATTGTGAGGAGTCAGCAACAGCCAGCTCAACCAAGGATACTGAGCCTGTGTTCATCTGGAGTCCACTGTGTTAAGTCTAATTTTCGGATCAGCAACTCCAACCTCACCAATGTGCAAGTTTGGATTATCTATGTACTTGAGTTAAGACCTTAGCTTCAGGATACTCATCAAGCCCACTACTACTGAGAGGATGGGGAATTTAAATGCTAATGAAACGGCATATTTCCAGCTTTTCCACGTATTAGTGATTCCCCATGCTCCACATGCAACTTCACATTAACATCCAACCCAGTGGTTCAATCCCAACTGAAATACCTTGGGGCTTGTAATACATTCTTTTAATCTCTGGGGACTTAGTCCCACAAGTGCAAACGTTTAAATGGGTATAACTTAGCTTGTTTCCTTTTCAAATGTACTTTTGTACACAGTGTCAATGTTTGACAATGGAGTCTTTCCTATTTCAATCAGTCAATAGCCTTGGGATATTGTCACTGGACTTGTCCTCCAGAGATCCAGATGCTGAAGATCTGAAACAAAGACAGAAGTTGCTGGGGAACCTCAGCAGGTCTGGTAGCATGTGTGGAAAGAGAACAGAGTTAACATTCTGACCTTCAGAACTTTTGTTTTATTCATTCATGGAGTGTCTTTCCCTCCTCAGATGCAGCGAGACATGTTGAATGTTCTGAGGACCCTGGTTTTAATGGTGGGATTTGAATTCAGTAAAAATATCAGGAATAAGATGTCTAATAACAATTATCAGTTGTCATAAGAATCCAATTCTGAGGAAGGGTCACTGGACCTGAGACATTAAAACCATGAGACATAGGAGCAGAAATTAGGCCATTCAGCCTATTGAGTCTGCTCTGCCATCCAATCATGGCTGATAAGTTTCTCAACCCCATTCTCCCACTTTCTCCCCGTAACCCTTGATCCCCTTGATACTCAAGAACCTATCTATCTCAGTCTCAAATATACTCAGTGACCTGGCCTCCACAGCCCTCTGTGGTAATGAATTCCATAGATTTCCCAGTCTCTGGCTGAAGATGTTTCTCCTTATCTCCATTGTAAATTACCCATAGTATTAGGTGCATTAGTCAGGGGCAAATACAGGGGAGGGAATGGGTCTGAGTGGGTTATTCTTCGGAGGTTCAGTATGGACTTGTTGGGCTGAAGGGCCTGTTTCCATACAGTTGGGAAACTAGTCTGATCTAATCTACCATTGACTTCCTACTGCTTCGGAAAAGCAGCCAACATAATCAAAGACCCCTCCCAACCTGGTTACACTCTCTTC
>NC_057711.1:130757505-130798585 GCF_004010195.1 Chiloscyllium plagiosum
TAATCAGAGACCCCTCCCACCCTGGTTATACCCTCTTCATAATCAGAGACCCCTCCCACCCCGGTGACACTGTCTTCATAATCAGAGACCCCTCCCACCCCGGTGACACTGTCTTCATAATCAGAGACCCCTCCCACCCCGGTGACACTGTCTTCATAATTAGAGACCCCTCCCACCCTGGTTATACTGTCTTCATAATCAGAGACCCCTCCCACGGTTACACTCTCTTCATAATGAGAGACCCCTCCCACCCCGGTTATACTCTCCTTCACCGTCTTCCATTATGGAGAAGATACAGAGGTTTGAAAACACGTTCCAATAGGACTGCTGTTAAATTTTGCATTATGAACTTTTTTTATTCTGATGTAGATATACTTATTTGATGCTCAACCAAGTTTTTGCTATTACTGATGGAATTATTGTATTCTTAGTTCTGATGATTAAAACAGATAATCTGTCAACAGTAGATATTAGTCTGGTAACCTGTTTGCTTTTGAGATGCGGCAAAAATCAAAATCATGTTTTCTCTTGGGAGGTCATGTTGCGGCTGTACAGGACATTGGCTAGGCCACTGTTGGAATATTGCATGCAATTCTGGTCTCATTCCTATCGGAAAGATGTTGTGAAACTTGAAAGGGTTCAGAAAGCATTTACAAGGATGTTGCCAGGATTGGAGGATTTGAGCTATAGGGAGAGGTTGAATAGGCTGAGGCTATCTTCTCTGGAGCGTCGGATGCTGAGGGTTGACCTTCTAGAGATTTCTAAAGTCATGAGGGGCATGGGTAGGATAAATAGACAAAGCCTCTTCCCTGGGGTTGGGGAGTCCAGAACTAGAGGGCATAGGTTTAGTGTGAGAGGGGAAAGATATAAAAGAGACCTAAGGGGCAACTTTTTCATGTAGAGGCTGGAATGAGCTGCCAGAGGAAGTGGTGGAGGCTGGTACAATTGCAACATTTAATAGGCATCTGGATGGGTATATGAATAGGAAGGGTTTGGAGGGATATGGGCTGGGTGATGGCAGGTGGGACTATTTGGGTTGGCATGAACGAGTTGGACTGAAGGGTCTGTTTCTGTGCTGTACATCTCTATAACTCTATAACAGATTTAGGAACAGCTCCTTCCCCGCTGCTATCAGACTTGTGAACAGACTTCTCATATATTAGAGTTGATCTTTTTCTGCACCTTCTCTGTAACTATAACACAATATTCTGCATTCTGTTCTATTAACCTGATGTACGTATGTAAGGTATGATTTGTTTCATTCGCATGAAAAACAACATTTTTCACTGTACCTCAGTACATGTGACAATTGTAAATCAAATCAAATGAAATGTATGCACTATCAATTCTTGTAAAAACACATCCAGTTCATTTATGTCCTTTAGGGGAGGAAACTGGCATCCTTACCTGATCTGGCCTCCATGTGACTCCAGACTGAAGGCAGTGTGGGTGACTCTGAACAATTAGGATTGAGCAGTAAATGCTGGCCTAGCCAGCAATGCTTACATCCTATAAATGATTTTTTTTTAAAAAGATGCTCAGATTAAAAATAAATTTCTGTTTATGTTTCAAACCTCTGGCCCTGAGTAACACTGTTTCTTAAATAGACAATAAGTAATGATAGAAAATTCTGGAATTACTCAGCTAGTCTGCAGCATGTATCGAATGCAAAACATGAGTTCTAAAGAAAAGCTTTAAATATTTCACATAATGTTCAGATGTTCAGAGGCTGGGATGCAACCCAAATTCAGTGTATCAAACCAATTTAGAGCCAGTGATGTCTATTCCTGACAGAGCACATCAAGAAACAGTTTAATTTAACTGTTCTTTCCTTCATTTCAATTTAACTCAAAATATCTGCATAATTCACTTTGCTGTCTATTGATTCCGTGGGATTTATATTGGTCAGATTAGGAGACCAAACTTTAGGATAATAAAGTTATCCATTTAATTCCTCAAGACTAAAGTTCGATCATTCCTCCTATTATCCATGTTAACATAATAGGAGGAATGATCTAACTTTAATCTTGAGGAATTAAATGGTTAATGCAGTTAATTATATTGACACTATCGACTATATTAACACATGCTCTTCTGTCATTCCTTTAGGCCTGCATGTTTGAAAGTGTGAATGAAGTCTACAAAGTTGTCATACCAATTCAAGAAGCCCATAGAGATGTCAACAAATTGGCTTATATACATGAGAAGCTCAAAAAAGCATTTGAAAGCATAACAGCAAAGGTAATTTATTTTGTCTCGGTACAGAAGACTTTCTCAGTCTGAAGCATTTCTTTTCAGGATTATTCATTATTATGGGAAAGAACCGCTTTCAACATACATGATGATTCGTACATGCATAGCTTCATAGATGTCTGTGAGCAAAGAAGAGCAATTCACGCCTGACAGTTGTTCGCTATGTTGCCACTAACTGAGTCAAATTAATAAAAAATAGCAGAGCAAGATCTCAAAGAACCAGTCAGTTGAATGACACCTATTACTCCCCTCCCCCACCATCCCCCAACTGTGGGAAACAGCTGAAGAGAGGGAGCGAGAAATATACAGCCAATGATTCATCTCAGCCATCCTATGGACGGGGACCATTAAACTGCCTTCACAGTTTTTCCAGTCAAAATTAGAGCGGTGCTGGAAAAGCCTGAAGGGCTCCTGCCCGAAACATCGATTTTCCTGCTCCTCGGATGCTGCCTGACCTGCTGTGCTTTTCCAGCACCACTCTCTTGACTTTAATCTCCAGCATCTGCAGTCCTCACTTTTGCCTTCGCAGTTTTTCCCTCCATCCACAACACCAATGTTTTTGTGTGTCTTTTTATTTATGTTTGTAAGGGGAGTTTATAATGGGGTTGGAGGTTTAATTGGTAGAGTTATACATTACCAGTTCATAATTGTTTACCTGAAGATAGAATCTATTTCTAATGAATAGTAATTCTTATTGAGTACAAATTTCTGGTCCATTCTTTCGGTAAACTTTGGTCTAAACGGACATGCAAATTGGGGAATTTTTTTTTGCTTTGATAAAATCTTCAACTTTTGTGACAACGCATGGAATAACCAGCCTTGATTTCGAATGAGCTCCCTGAGTGAAGTTAAAAATCACACAACACCAGGTTATAGTCCGATAGTCCAATTTGAAATCACAAGCTATCAAGTACTTTCAAATAAACATGTTGGGCTATAACTTGGTGCTGTGTGATTTTTAACTTTGTCCACCCCAGTCCAACACCGGCTCCTCCACATCATGGCTCGTGACTGAGACATGATAATTCACTGAGCTTGACCATCCAAAATGTCTTCCTTTTTACCTTTGTAACATACAGTCATAGAGTCATACAGCATGGAAACAGACTCTTCAGTCCAACTCACCCATGCTAACCAGGTTTCTTAAACTGAAAGAGTCCTACTTGCCTGCATTTGTTCCATATCCCTCTAATCTTTCCTATTCATGTACCTGTCCAAATGTCTTTTAAATGTTGTAATTGTATGGAGTCATAGAATCGTACAGCATGGAATTGTTTTAACACTTTCTAATAGATGGTGTTTTCTTAGGATTTAGTTAATACCACAAAGCAGCTTCATGTAAAGATGTCAGTCACTCTAAATATAATTGAACAGTCAAGGATTATGCCACTAATGTTGTTCTACCAGCTGCTGCCCATCTTTCATTATCTACATTAAAGTTATGGCTTTTTTTTCACAAGGGTTCTAAGCGGATGTTTGGCACGTATTTCCGTGTTGCATTCTATGGAGCGAAATTTGGGGATTTGGATGAACAGGAATATATCTACAAAGAACCTGCCATTACCAAACTACCAGAAATTTCTCATCGGCTGGAGGTGAGCATAATCCATCATCAGTCTGTGTGGAAGATGGTATTATTCAATCTTTAATCCCTCTGCCAGAATTGCAACATTTTCAAATATCTCCCTTTTATTTGACAACTTATTTTCATTATGTTTCTTGCCTTCTCTCCCCAAAGATATTATTCAGGTTTTGTAGCTCCTCATTGAATATGCAATGTGCAAATCCAGCAGTGACTCAGGAAAGCAATCCAATTACATTTTGGCCTAACGTGTTGATGTTCTTCAAAAATAGAGCTTCTTCAATGACAAAAATCTGCTTAGCAACTAACCAAACTCTGCTGGTTTTGATGGTAGTATTGAGTAACAGTATTTGATGAATGGTATTAAAATCATGGATCCTGTGTTGTTTTTCAAATAGGCATTTTATGGACAGTGTTTTGGTGATGCTGCTGTGGAGGTTATTAAAGATTCTAGCCCTGTCGAAAAGGGCAAGTTGGATCCCAACAAGGTCAGTTGAAAATGACTTGCAATGTGCAATACGAAGCAATTCCTCCTAAAAATTTGACTTTTCTTTCACCTTCTCGCTCTTGCATTCTCTGCCTGAAGGTGGATCCAACTCCCAATGCAACATTCTCCACCACAGGTAGGGAGAAGGAAGTAGGTGCCAAAACCACATCAGCTGGAACAGGAATCAAACCTCATTGTTTTGGCATCAATTGGGTGTCAAGCCAATTGACGCCCAATGGACTCCAGTTACTGTAGCAGCATCCACTTTTAGTTGATAAGTGTAGCCTCTAATAGTGGATTTAGATGGGTGACGCTCCAATTTCTTTCCCTCACATGCTGAGCAGAAATCTCTTCTGCTCTCTCTGCCTTCCGTTGGTTATATTAGAAGAATTTAAAGTTGATAATCAACTTGTTTGGCCATCAAATCCTGAGCTTCTAGCTTGAAGGCAGAAATGACATCTACTGCTCAAACTCCTTTCTGTTTCATAATTTTCAAAATATCTTTTCAGGTCTAAGCTTTTTTCTGAATTTTTATCCTGCGTTATGGTAACAACATTTCAGCATTAAACAGACTCTGAATGGAGACAAGCCATCTTCTTACAAGGCAGAGTAAATTTGTGCCAGTTAGAGTAAAATTGCATTGGTAAATATGCAATGAGGCACTCTTAGCTATTCCCTGCCCACGGTCACCGTGTGGGATATGGTGCAGCTAAACGATCTGAGATGCCTTAGCCAGGTTCACTGCCACTGACCCTCCTTATTGGAATTAGTCTAAACTGCTGATACAAAATGGGGAAGAGGGTGTGATGTCCACACAAAGTGCTCTCCAGCACATGGACTGCACTAGTTCAAGGAAGTTCATTATCACCTTCTCAAGGGAAATAAATGATTGCCAGCCAGTAATTCCCACATCCCACAGGCAAATATTTAAACATTTTAACAGTCTTCAGGAGAAGATTGTCTCAATCACGCTGAACAGTGCAAGTCACTACAGTGCTTATTATCCAATTACATTACAATCTAAGATGTATCTAAGACAGATACCAGGCACAGAAGTGGTTAGCTCCAAACTGTACTTTGGTTTCTAATGGGCACAGCTTAGTTTGATAGGCGAAAGTGAGTATTTCTGATGAAGGGCTTTTGCCGAAACGTCAATTTTCCTGCTCCTCGGATGCTGCCTGAACTGCTGTGCTTTGCCAGCACCACTCTAATCCAGAAAGTGAGGACTGCAGATGCTGGAGATTGGAGTTGAGAGTGCGGTGCTGGAAAAGCACAGCAGGTCAGGCAGCTGTGACCTATCAGTCTTTCCTGATGGACTTTTGTCAGAAATATCAATTCTCCTACTCCTCGGATGCTGCCTGACCTGCTGTGCTTTTCTAGCACCACACTCTCAACAGCTTACCTTGATATCAGTTCACTCTTTCTAATGTTCCATACAACACATAGATCCTAAAGATTATTTCAGAGCAGTAGTCAGTCCTGTTGCTTCTGATACAGGAACACTTGTCTCACTAAATGAAAACAAAAATGAAGCATGCCTCAACAATTGGTACACATTACCAAAGAAAATTACTTGCAAATTTTATAATTTCAAACTTTGTGTTTCTAGGCCTACATACAAATAACATTTGTGGAGCCATTCTTTGATGATTATGAAATGAAAGATAGAGTCACCTATTTTGAAAAGAATTTTAATCTTCGGCGCTTCATGTACACCACGCCCTTCACGAAGGATGGACGTCCTCGGGGAGACCTGAAAGAACAATACAAGAGGAAGACAATCCTGACAACCCAGCATGCATTCCCTTACATCAAAACGAGAATTAATGTCATTCAGAAAGAAGAGGTAATATATGAACTAACTGTTTTGAAAACATGCCTAAGAACTACTTTAAAGAAACACAGATTTTTGAAAATTGTTGAACTAGAAAAGACTGAATGACCAAAGACCAGTTGCTAATACACAGCAAAATACTGCAGATGCTGAAATTCTAAAAGAGGAACAGATAAAAACAGAACTGATCATTTCTGAGAAATGGTCATTGACCTTAAAGTTTAACTCTGTTTCTCTCCACAGATGATGCTTGCTAAGTTTTTCCAGTTATTTGGTTCTTATTTCTGCCCAATTCACTTCCTTGGCACATGCTTCAGGGCCGTCCCTCAACCAATCAGCATGAGCATCAAATAATGTAGCAATGTGTTGTACACAATGGCAGTGATCAATTAAACAACTTACTGTAGGAGGAGGCTTCACAAATATCTCCATCATCAATGATGGAGAAGCCTAGCACATCAGTGCAAAAGATAAGGCTCAAGCATTTGCAACTATCTTCAGCCAGAAGTGCTCAGTGGATGATCCATCTTAGCCTTCTCTGACATTCCCACTTCACTGATGTCAATCTTCAGCCAATTTAAATCATTCCACATGATATCAAGAAATGGCTCAAGATATGAGACACTGCAAAGGCTATGGTCTCTGATAACATTTCAGCAATACTACTGAAGATTTGTGCTCCAGAACTTGCTGCTCCCCTAATCAAGCTGTTCCAGTGTAGTTACAACACTGGCATTTACCCAACAATGTGAAATGTTGTCCAATACACAACTTAGGGTAAATTCAACCCAGCCAGTAACTGTCCCATCAATCTACTCTCAATCATCAATGATGGACCAGTTTCATCAATAGTGCAATCAAACAGCAATTGCTTAATGATAACCCTCTCCGTAATACACAGTTTGGGTTCCGCCACAGCCACTCAGCTTCTAATCTTATTACAGCCTTGGTTCAAATATGGACAAAAGAGCTGAATCCCAGAGGGGAGGTGAGAGTGACAGCCCTTGACATTAAGGTTGCATTTGACCGAGTGTGGCATCGAGGAATCCTCGCAAAACTGGAATCAGTGGGTATCAGGAGGCAAGCTCTCTGCTGGTTGGAGTCATACTTGGCACAAAAAAGAAGTGTTGGAGACCAGTTATCTCAGCTCCAGGACATTTCTGCAAGAGCTTTTCAGGAAAGTGCCCCAGCCTCAACCATGTTCAATACTTCATCAATGACCTTCCCTCCATTAGAAGATCAGAAGTTGGAATGTTCGCTGATGATTGGCCAATGTTAAGTGCTATCCGCAACTCCACAGATACTGAAGCAGTCCATGTTCAAATGCAGTAAGTTCTGAACAATGTCCAGGCTTGGGCTGACAAGTGGCAAGTAACATTCACGCCTCGCAAAGTCCAGGCAATAAACACCTCCAATAAGAGAGAATCTGAGCTCCGTCTCTTGACTTTCAGTGGCATTACTATCACTGAATCCCCCACTACCAATATCCTGGGGGTTACCTCTGACCAGAAACTTAAATGGAATAGCCATATAAATCCAGTCGTTCCAAGAGCAGCTCAAGGCTAAGAACCTGACTAACCCAAAGCCTGTCCACCATCTACAAGTCACAAGTCAGGAGTGTGATGCAATACTCCCCACTTGCCTGGATGGGTGCAGCTCTGAAAACATTAAGAAGTTCAACACCATCAAGTACAAAATAGCCCATTTGATTGGCATGCAGTCCAGCCCTTTTAACATTCACTCCCTTCACAAAGATCCACAGTGTGTGCCAGCTTCAAGAAGCACTTCAGAAATTCACCAAAGCTCCTTATAGAGCACCTTCCAAACTCCCATGGTTATTTCCATCTAAAAGGAAATGGAAACATTACCAACTGCATGTTTCCCTCCAAGCCACTTACCATCCTGACTTGGAAATGTATTACCATTCCCTCACATAGATATACGGAACATCCTGCAGCCCTCCGAGCGTGCTGCACCATTCAGTATGTTCATGGCTGATTATCCAACTCAGTCCCCTATTTTCATTTTTTTCCCATATGCTGTAATCCCTTTAGCCTGACTCCTTCTTGAAAACATCCAATGTTTTAGACCTCAACCACCTTCTTAACCAGAGAATTCCACAGGCTCGTCACTCTCTGGGTGAAGACATTTCTCTTCACCTCAGTCTGAAATAGCCTATCCTATATTCTTAGACCCCTGGCTCTGGACTCCCCAGTCATTAGAAACATCCTTGCTGCATTCACCCTGTCTAGTCCTGGTAGAATTGTAAAGGTTTCTATGAGAACCCCCTTATTCTTCTAAACTGCAATGAATATAGCCTGAACCAACCAAGTCTGTCTTCATACATCATTCCTGCCATGCCAGGAATCAGTCTGGTAAGACTTTGTTGCACGAGAGAGAGAGAGAGAGAGCCACAGCATCTTCTCTCAGATAAGAAGGCCAAAACTGTGCACAATATTCCTAGTCAAAATCCCAAACTCCTCCCCTAACAATATTGTGTGTGTACCTACATCAAATGGATATCAGAGGTTCAAAAACTGAGCTCCCCTCTGCCTTTCAAAGCACAGTTAGGGATGGGCAATTAGCTAAGAACATATACAATATATTTATCAATTAATAGAAACATACTGCGTTCACAAGTTGGGCCAGAAAGTTTTCTTGTGTTTGGGATGAAACAAAAGGTTTGAAATCTTTTTAATCAAAATGTGTACTTTGCCTTTATGCAGCAGAAGCTTTCCAATGGCTGTGCATTTCATAATGAAAAATGTTAAAGGGCTGTGAAAATATAAAACAAACATCAACTTGAATAGCACTGACTGTGTGAAATGCAAATAACAGCTAGTCACTAAATGATACACTTGTAGCCCAGGCTCACTTCCTGGTTGAATTTAAGTGGTTATTGTCCCAAGGTGTGGGTTATGGAGAAGCATGGCGCCATCAGGATAGCAGAAGGTGAAACCTGAGAACAGCACAGGGAGATATAGTAAATAAGAGACAGGTCAACTGCAAAATTGTTCAGCCAAATGCCCTTTCTTTTCACAATTTGCAGTTTATTATTTTCACCGTGGCTGTCTATAGCCGGATATAGATCAATTGGAGGCATGGGCAGAAAAATGGCAGATGGAGTTTAATCTGGACAAATGTGAGGCGGTGCATTTTGGAAGGTCAAGTATAGGTAGCAATTATACAGTCAATGACAGACCCTTAGGAGTGTTGAAATGCAGGGGGATCTGGGTGTGCAGCTCCACAGATCATTGAAGGTGGCAGCACAGGTAGGTAAGGTAGTAAAAAAGAGGCTTATGGCATGCTAGCCTTCATTGGAAGGGGCATTGAGTATAAGGATAGACAAGTTATGCTGCAGCTTTATAGAACTTTAATTAGGTGACACTTGGAATGTTGCCTACAGTTCTGGTCACCACACTACCAGAAGGATGTGGATGCTTTGGAGAGGGTACAGAAAGGTTTACCAGGATGTTGCCTGGTGTGGGGGGATTTGAGTTATGAAGAAAGTTGCATAGATTGGGTTTGTTTTCGCTGAAACGCAGGAAATGGAGGGGTGACCGAAAACAAGTTTATAAGATTGTGAATGGCATGGTGAGAGTGGTAAGTATGAGGCTTTTTCCCAGGGTGGAAGGGTCAATTACTAGGCGACACAGGGTCAAGGTGCACGGGGTAGGGGTTGTTGATGATGGAGTTTAAAAGAGATGTATGAGGTAAGTTTTTCACACAAAGGATGGTGAGTGCCTAGAACGCATTGCCAGAGGAGGTGGTGAAAGCAGACACAATAGCAGCATTCAAGCAGCACCTGGATGAATACATGAATAGGAAGGGAATAGAGGGATATGGATCCTGTAAGCGAAGACAGTTTTATTGTGGAAGGACAAAATGTGTCAGCCAAGGTTTGGAGGGCCAAAGGGCCTGTTCCTGTGCTGTAGTGTTCTTTCTTCTTTCTTTGTTCTTGTTATGTTTACTTTGGAATTACAGACTGTTTACTGAGGTATGAATTTTATTGAAATAAACACAAAATCCTGCCTGTCCATTCCTATGGGCTGTGCTAAAATTAAGATAGGGCGTGACATCAGCAAATACAACTGAAATGTTTCTTGAGTGAAAATGTTTTTAGTTGAAATGGCAGTGAATAGTAAGTCCCAATATCTTTAAGGTTTTAACTTCTGACATCTGGTGCCATCCAATGCCTCAGAAGTATACTTCTGTTGAGAATAGAATTTAAATCTGTTTTTCAGTTGTTGTAGCCTGGAAAGAAATAATCCTAGCTGGTTTATTTTGCAGTTTATTCTAACACCTATTGAGGTAGCTATTGAAGATATGCAGAAGAAAACACTCGAGTTAGCAGTTGCAACTCAACAGGAACCTCCAGATCCCAAGATGCTTCAGATGGTGCTACAAGGTTCGGTGGGAGCTACTGTAAACCAGGTACTGCATCAAGCAGTTTGAGATTCCTTACTGTGAAGTTGTATATGTCAGCCTTGTGATTCTGTAGTTAAAGATCTAACACGTGCTTTTTTCCTTTCAAAGTATGAAGTGATGTTGGTGGTGTAGGCATGGGTTGGGATTTACAAAGAAAAAACTTTTCACAGCTTCTGATTAAGATAGCAGCTCCATTGCAAAATAGAACAAACTCTATTTACATATGAAGCTTAATAAATTACCTATGAAAGCTGCTTAAAATACATTTTACTATTATTTTGGAATTCAGTCATGTAAACAATGAAAGTGAATTTCGATATCAATTTATGAAGTGGTACTTACAGGATACAGGATACATTTTTGGATAAATAAGAACAATGATGTATGTAAAACTTTCTCAAATATTGCCAGGAATTAATGGAGCGGCCACCTTCTTCATTTTCCCAAGCAAGTATTGAATAGCTAGAAAAGATATGTAGCATTAGTTTATGCTTCCCTCGTCTCAATGGGGATTTGGGAAAGTGAGGAAATTGCAAACAAGGTTAGGGATTTAAATTGGAGGAAAAGCAAGATCCCATGGAGATCATTGAGTATAAGGAGGGTACAGTGAGCTGGATGTGGAGCAAATAAAGGCAATAGTAGCAAGGTTTATGATGACCTCAAGTTTATAGAGGATAGAATGTGGGAGGCCAGGCAAGACTGGAACAGTCAAATGTAGAGCCATAGCTAGGTACAGAAAGTTGGAGCTAGATTATTGGGGCTATCCTCACCTGAACTGTGCAAAGTGTTCTGGTAAATTGTGTAACTGGAGTGATAGAGATAATTTTAAACTAATTAGTGATGGTGGGGCAACATGTGAGGGAAAATATGGTAAAGAGAAAGGACCAAAGCCAATGAAGTGAAGGGAATAATAATCAGTGTTGGAGGAAGGGGCAAAACACCCAAATGTAACAGTGCACCAGTAGATATCGCCCCTGTCTACAAGAAAAGCAAAACAATAGAATCAAAGGTTCTGTATCTGAATGGGAAGGTGGTCTGTTGGCTGGACAGTTTGCAGTGCAGAATGTTCTTTCTCTCTCTCTCTATCTCTCTCTCTCTCGCTCTCTGTCTCTCTATCTCTCGCTCTCTGTCTCTCTATCTGTCTCTCATGAGAGAGCAGCTTTATTGTTCTCTGGGAATATGGCATCTTTATCTGAATGGACATAACACTCATAACACATTGGATGAATTGTCAATAGTTAATGGAAATAAGCATTTATGATCTAATAGCCATTGCAGAGAAATAGATAAAAGGTGACCAAGGCTTTGACTGAGGAAGCTTGAAAAGTTGATTGGGTCGTAATTAACAAAAATATCAGTATAATATTGAGAAATAAGCTTGATTCTAAACATCAAGGTATTAAATTTGTTTGGATAGAGACAAAGTAGCAAGGGTAAGGAGTCACTTGGGGGAGTATTTTATAGCCACACCCTACCATAATAGTAAATATACCATAGGACAGGGTACTCAGAATGAATTGATGAGGACTTGTGAGGAAGCTACAATCATAATCATGTTGATTTTAATCTATACATTGATTAAATAAAGGTGGCTTGGAAGATGAGTTTATAAACTGTTTTTGGAACAGTTTTTTGGAGCAACACAGTCTAAAATCAATCAAAGAGCAGGCTATTCTAGAGCTGGAAAACCAGAGGATGTGGTGGAGGCTGGTACAATTGCAACATTTAAGAGGCATTTGGATGGGTATATGAATAGGAAGGGTTTGAATGGTTATGGGCCGGGTGCTGGCAGGTGGGACTAGATTGGGTTGGGATATCTGGTCGGCATGGACAAGATGGACCAAAGGGCCTGTTTCCGTGCTGTACATCTCTATGATTCTAAACATTGGACAGGTTGGGCTGTGGAGTTTAAAAAGATGTGAGGTGAAGTTATTGAAACATCTAAAATCCTCAGAGATTTTGACAGAGTGGATACTGGAAGAGATTAGAACACTTCTAGAACCCTATTAAAAATTAGGATTCTCCACTTAAGACACAGTTGTGGAGATTTCTTATTCTCTCAGATGATCGTTAGCCTGTGGAACTCTCTTTCCTACAGACCAGTAGAGACGGGGAATATTTTCAGGACTGAGTTAAATAGTTTCTTGATTGCTGAGGAAGTAAAAAGTATTGGGATGGAAAGGGATATAAAGGTCAAGCCACAATCAGATCGGCCCATGCTCCTATCAAATGGTGAAGAACTCTCTAGGCCAAGTTGCCTACATTTGGTCATGGTTCAAATGTATTTTCAGCAGCAAATGAGCTGAGGCAGGGTTGGAGTTGAGTGATATTGCAGAGATGAAAATAGGAGAAAGTAAGGTCTGCAGATGCTGGAGATCAAAGTTGAAACTTTATTGCTGGAACAGCACAGCAGGTCAGGCAGCATCCAAGGAACAGGAGAATCAAAATAGATTGTCTTAGTACGTTACTTTGTCAGTGGTCTTAACACAGTAACCAAGGCAGCATTGTTGTTTCCCAGTGTCTGATGTCAGTTTTATCCACTTGTTACAGGGTCCATTAGAAGTAGCACAAGTATTTCTGGCGGAAATTCCAGAAGATTCAAAGCTCTTCAGACATCACAATAAATTAAGGTTATGCTTCAAAGAGTTTATCATGCGGTAAGTTACGTGAAATAGAGGATGAATTATTTGCTGAACCTGTAAAAGTGGAAATCTTTAAAGATAGAGCAAAGTATTCCGATTAATGAATGAGCAGTGTAGATCTGAAAAATGCTCAGTATGATCTCACGCAGTGGGGCGAAAGTGAGGACTGCAGATGCTGGAGATCAGAGCTGAAAATGTGTTGCTGGAAAAGCGCAGCAGGTCAGGCAGCATCCAAGGAACAGGAGAATCAAATTCCTGAGGAAGGGCTTATGCCTGAAACGCGATTCTCCTGTTCCTTGGATGCTGCCTGACCTGCTGCGCTTTTCCAGCAACACATTTTCAGCTATGATCCCACTCAGTACCAGGTTTATTGACTTCAGCGGGTGTAGCAATTAAAGTGTTATATTTGACCCCACAGCCTGATTACAGAGAGAAAACTGACCAGTGTATTTAATGACTTATGCTTGAAGTACACACACCAGAAAAAGACAAGGCAGAAGAGTTCTATAATGTCAAAGATTTCACCTGAATAATGATCATCTGAGGTGGAATGCTAGAGGGCATCTGATTTCCTTAAGACCATATCCTTGTCAAAGGAAAAGAGAGAAAGTTATCAATTGAAAGAGGAATAAAGCAAAAACACAAAACAATGTTCCCACACAGGATTATATAGGTATAGAAACAGGCATTGCAGCTCAGCCAATGGAAAGACGGCTTGATAAAGACAGACAATTTCCACTATTTAGGGATTCCAGAATTAGAGAGCATAGCCTGAGAATTAGGGCCATTAAGGAGAGTGGGAGCTGAGTCTAGAGAGTCAGTTTGGACTCAATGGGCTGAATGGCCTGTCCCATACTGTAGGGATTCTATGATTCTACAAGAGATGTTAGGAAGCACTTCCACACACAGGGTGGGAGAGGTTTAGAACTCTCTACCACACACACCAGTGGATGCCGTTCAGTTGTTAATTTTAAATCTGAGATAGATTTTTGTTTACCAAAGGTATTTAGGGATGTGTGCCAAAGGCAGGTATGTGGAGTTAGGTCACAGATCAGCATGATCTCAGTAAATGGCAGAACAGACTCCCAAGATGAAAAGCCTGTGCCTTTTTTAATTTTCCCAAATTGTTCTTGTGTTTTTGCTGCACTTAAACCTCCTCCATCTTTTGTCATTTGTGTTATTTTTGATATGGAGTCACTCAGTGACTGTGCATTAAAGCTTGCCCTTGAAAGGCCTGATAGTATTACTCAGAAAATTGGGTTGTTCACAAAGTGTGGTTTCATTTCCTTCTGTTATTTTAATGTGTTTCCCTTTGAATATTATAAGAGTATAAAATATAGGAACAGAATTTGGCCGTACGGTCCAATGAGTCTGTTCCACTATTCGATCATAGCTGATATGTTTCTCAACCCCATAACCCTTGACCTCCTTACTAATCAAAAACCTCTCTATGTCTGTCTTAAATACACTCAATGACTTGGCCTCCACAGCCCTCTGTGGCAATTCCTTCCACAGTTTCACCACTCTGCAGAAGAGACCACATTGTGAGCAGCAAATACAATAGAGTAATTTGAGTGAAGTGGAAGGTGTTCTCCTGGAAGGTGTATTGGCAGCTTGAATAGTGAGGAGGGCAGAGGGTAAACAGCCAGGTGTTACACCTTCAGCGACAGCAAGAGAAGGTGCTGTGGGGCTCAGTGTACGTGTGTGTGTGTCTGTGTGTGTGTGTGGGTTGGAGTGGGGTGGGGGTGTGGGGGCAGTGTGGAGGTTTAGGAATGAAAGAAAATTAGACCAGGGTGTCCCTGACCAACCTGTTCCTGAGGAATGCTGTTAAGGGAGGGGTGGGGAATATGTGTGATGGGTGAGGCCAAGGGAGACCCTATTGCTGTTGTGGGAGGGAAGAGAGGGGGTGAGGGCCAAAGTGCAGGGGATGGCCCAACTCGGCTGAGGGTTCTGTTAGCGACATTATGAGGGAATCCTTGGTTGAGGAAAAAGGTGGACATTTCAGATCACCCATGCCATAGAAGTTGGCATCATCAAAACAGATACATCAAAGATGGAGGAACAGGGAGAATGGAATAGAATCCTTACTGGAAGTACCCTGCTTCCTTGTTCCCTCTTGCAGCCTCCCCAAGCTGCAGAGCTGTTTTTGTCTTCCATACGCCCCTTCCTCCACACTCCCCTGACACTAATTCCTGAAGCCAGCCGGCAGAACTCACCTTGAACCCAGCTATTGGCAGTGCCCACCCCCACAGGGACCTTCTCACCCCAGCTACTGACCTTGCCAGCTGCCTCTCCAACCACCCTCCCATTTGCTGCTGATGGCCTTGCTGGTGAGGTTACAAAAACACAGGTGAGGAATGGTTTATGGTTGGAGAAGCATCTGAAGAGTTCTGAAAAGAGGCCCAGCTCCTTGTTTTATGTGTCTTTCTCTCTCTCTCTCTCTCTCACTCTTGTACACACTTACAGATGTTGTCACAGTGATGGATTTCTGTTGGCTACTTTGGGAGGTTTCAGTATGAATTCACCCATTGTCCCCATCTATGTTAAATTCAGTCTGGCACTCACCAAGAAATTCACCAATGATCCTCGGAGAGCACCTTCCAAACCTACGACAATATCCAACTAGAACGACAAAAGGAGCAGATACATTGAAACACCACCCCCTGCTACTTCCCACCAAGCCACTTGCCATCCTGGCTTGGAAACATATCGCCGTTCCTTCACTGTCGCTGGATTGTGGAATAACCCAGAGTAGTTGGACTGCAGTGGTTCAAGAAGGCAGACTCATCCTGAGTCCAGATGCTCCCCCCTCCACCCCCCGCTCCCCAGTTTGAGACATGGACTCAGTGATTAACACAACCTACACATTGCAACTGAGCCCCACGGCACCTTCTCTTGCTATCGCTGAAGGTGTAACACCTGGCTGTTTACCCTCTGCCCTCCTCACTATTCAAGCAAGAGTAGATAATTCAGCCCCTCAAGTCTTTGACAAGATTGTGATTGGTCTGTCTCAGGCCTTGTCTTCTCTTTCATGCTAGCTCCTCATAGCCCTCAATTCCCTGATACTTCAAAGGTCTATCTCCCTCCTCTTTGAATACTTCCAGTGATGTAGCTGCCACAACTGGCGATAGAGAATTTCAGACATTCACATTTGCTTTGTATCTGAGTTTCAAATGAGTGTCCCCTTATTCTATCTCAATATCCCATAGTTCACAACTCCCCCATTTGTGGAAACATCTTCTCAATGCCTACCCTATCAAGTCCCATTGCATGTTTCAATAAAATCACCTTCATTCTTTTCAATGATGAAGTTCAAACGTGTTCATCCCAGGAATCAGTCAAATGAATCTCTTGTGAACTGCCTCCTATGCCAGTGCATCCTTTATTACATGCAGGGATCAGAACTGTGCACTGAGCTCCCGGTGAGGCCTCACTGACATCCTGTATACCCTATAGTAAGGGTGGAGCAAAGGGAAGGTAACCATACACCTTAGAAACAGAGAGATTCCCTGTAGCAAAACTTTCCTACTTGTGAATTCCAACACCCTGGCAATAAATCTCCATTTCCTTCTTAATTCTTTGCTGCTACCACCCTCTCATGGGCTGTAATGGTATGTTGCTAAGCCCCACTATTCCAATGTTAAGTGGCAGGAATTTTCCCGTGTGTGTGTGTGTGGTGTATGTTGTTACTTTACACTGAGTTACCAAAAGGATAGAGCAAGGGAGAGTCTGAGAGAGGTCTCTGCACACCATGAGTGGGTGATGAGAAAATAAGATTACTGTAGGGAACATCTTATCTTCCAAGCTAAAGGAGAAGAAATAAATGACTAACAAAAAAAAATGTTCAAGTTGAAAGTAAAAAGGAATATTTAACCTAAATTAGAGGGTGTGTCTGAAGAATGCAAACAGTAATTGACCCTGACTGGAGAATTAAATAAAGTAATGCTACGGTCACTGATGAATTACTGATTTTCACTGAATGGGTCTTCACCAGATCTGAGGAAGGGTCATTTGACCTGAAACATTGACTCTTATTTCTCTCCACAGATGCTGCCAGACCTGCTGAGCTTTTCCAGCAATTTTTAGGTCTTTACTAATGTTGTCTTTTCTGTCCAGATGTGGTGAGGCTGTGGAGAAGAACAAAGGGCTGATTGCCACTGACCAAAAGGAATATCAACAAGAACTGAAGAAGAATTACAACAAATTGAAGGAGAACCTAAGACCAATGATTGGGCGCAAGATCCCAGACCTGTATAAACCAGTGGTTAAAATCCACAGAGAGAGCAAGTAAGATCCAAACCCTGCAGTTTTATTCCTTAGTAACAAATAGAGTGATTGTAATGAGAATGTTTCCATTCCAAGAAGGGACAGCAAGGATGTGTGAGGATCAGATAATCAGACATCTTGGGATGGGAATACTCCTCACTATCTGTAGCTTCCCCGGTCTTTGTGTCGTCCACAAATTTATTAATCAAGCCACTTCATTGCCTCAGAAATTAGTTCTGGGCAAGGGGGTCATTAGTTAATCACCCTGTCCCACTACAGTCAGGGTCAATGGCCGGCCACCCTGTCCCACTGCCAGTCAGAGTCAATGGTCAACCACCCTGTCCCACTGCCAGTCAGGGCCAATGCCTGACCACCCTGTCCCACTGCCAGTCAGGGCCAATGGTCAACCACCCTGTCCCACTGCCAGTCAGGGTCAATGGCCAACCACAAAAGGACTTGATCCAGTGAGGCTGCAATTGCGTCAATTCCAGGTGAGACAGAGCAAAGTACAGTACATCGTAGGAACAGGCCCTTTGGCCCAACAAGCCTGTGCGGACCCATGACACCTTTATAAGCTCCAAACCATTGGTTCTATGCTGTCCATATCCCTCTATTCATGTCTATTCCTAAATCTGTCAAGATGACTTTTAAATGTTGCTGTTGTATCTGCCTCTAATACCTCCACTGGCAGCACATTCCAGGGACTTACCACCCTCTGTGTATAAACCTTGCCTCTCATGTCTCCTTAAAACTTTACTACCTTTTAACTTAAACCTATGTCCCCTGGAAAAACATTCTGACTATCCATTCTATCCATACCTCTCATAATTTTGTAAACTTCAGTCATGTCTCCCCTCAGCATCTGACATTCAACTGAAAGAAAAACAAGTTTGTCCAATCTCTCCTCATGGCTAACACTCTCCAAACCAGGCAACGTCCTGTTTCTGTATCCTCTCCAAAATCTCCACATCCTTCTGATGGTGTAGTGACCAGAACTGTACATTATATTCCAAATGTGACATCACTAAAGTTCTATACAGCTGCATCATGACTTTCCAATTTTTATTCTCTATGTCCTGACTGATGAAGGTAAGTATACCATGTGCCTTCATGATAACCTTATCCACTTGTGTTGCCACTTTCAAGAAAGTGTGGACCTCACGTCTAGATCCCTCCACATGTTGATGCTTCTGAGAGCTCTGCCATTTACTATGTACTTCTGTTCTCCATTAGATCTTCCAAGATTCATCACCTTGCATTTGTCTGGATTAAACCATTTCTCTGCCCAATTCACCAGCCCATTTATGTCCTGCTGTATCCTCAGGCAATACTCTTCACTATCCGCAGCTTCCCCATTCTTTGTGTCACCCACAAATTTATTAATGAAGCCACCTACGTTCTCCTCCGAATCATTTGTGTATATTACAAACAACAGGGGTCCCAGCACAAGAAGGAATCAGACCATCCAGTGGGGGTAGGCTGTCAGTATTGTGTGGAGAAGGAACATTGTGCACAACCCCCCTGCTGACTCTCCGTACGATCTCCAACCACAGAACCTAGCCACTGCCCCCTAACAACAACTCACCAGAATGAAGGACCCGATACCCAGCATGAGCAAAACTAATGTAGTGTACAAAATACCATGCAAGGACTGCACAAAACACTACATAGGACAAACAGGAAGACAGCTAACGATCCGCATCCATGAACATCAACTAACCACGAAACGCCATGACCAGCTATCCTTAGTAGCCACACACGCAGACGACAAGCAACATGAATTCGACTGGGACAACACTACCATTATAGGACAAGCCAAACAAAGAACAGCCAGGGAATTCCTAGAAGCATGGCACTCATCCACAAACTCCATCAACCTGGACCCAATATACCGGCCACTACAGCGGAAAGCTGAAACTGACAAGTGGAAGCGGCAGGGACAGGCCACTATAAATGCTGGAGGAAACACCACAGAAGCGCTTCACAGGAGGCTCCCAAGCACTGAGGATGTCACCTAGACAGGGGACAAAATGTCTGCAACACAAATTCCCAGCTTGGCGAACAGAACCACAACAACAACATCTACTTTTCCAACCAGTGACCCTCCATCTGGTACACTAGGGGCTCTCTGGCGATACTGCAACTCCAAGCCGCAGAATTTCCCTCTCTGGGTTTGTAATTCAGGCAGAATTTTCAACAGGAGCCGTTGAGCTTTCTGATGAAGGTAGACTGGGGGTTTCTTTCCAAGAAAACCATCCTGCATTTGAACTGGGTCAAGGAACGTGAAACCTCAGCCGTATATTTTGTTAAAGAGTTCAATATTCCAGATAAAGTTCTTTGATTCTGAATTGTGCCCAAATATTTAGTTTTTTTTTCTTACAGAAGTCAAACACCTAGTTTTTGAAGCATTTGCTATTTTTAAAGGAGTTGTTATACAACGTATAATCTTGCTCTGTACTCAGTGGGAAACTCCACTTTGAGACAGGAGGCTCCTTCATAGCTGGCATGTGAGACGGCAGATGAAGTCGGTACATCTTCACTTTCCCATTAAGTAGCAGAACATCATTTTACAGAATCTCCAACATTCTCAGAGTTTACAGAGCATCCATTGTTCCCATTGTATTGTTTTAAGCTTCACAGCCTCTATGAGTGCCAGGGATTTGTTATCCCAAATCTCAAAGTGCATCAATGTATGGCAACTTGCTCAAAACCTCACAGAATAGAGCCAGTTAGTCTGGAAAGCCTCTCAGTGAGATCCCCTGATGGTTCAGTTTGACTCTGAGCACCCACTGTCTGGTGTCAGGTATCTACCACTTAGATAAAGTAGCACCGTCAGAAAAAACTCAGGTTGAGCCAATGTATTTCACAGAGAAAGGGAAAACGTTGCATTAATGAGTAGGATCTCAACTGGAAAAAGAATCATGTGGTGTTCCTGTTTTATCGTAATGTTCCCTGATGCACCACAAGTTACACAATATTCTTCACTTTTCTTTCTACTTTAAGGGGATCCTTTAAAAGATCAAGTTTCAGAAAGTACGAGACATCACCATCAAGTGCACAGAACAGCTGATGGAATCCGAGTCAATGTGAGACACTAGGATTTGTCCTTCATCGTTCATTTGCAATAAGGGCAATGCATTGAGTGCTTAAAGCCATCAAGGCAGATGAGTGAAAAGTATGTAACCTGAACTTGATTAATTTTTAAAAGGTGAAGCACTTTTAATAAGGTAACAACCATGGACTGATACTGATATCATATATTTCACGTGCAGACAACATTGCCAAGTGTCATTTTAAGCTGCTGTTTGAAAATTCAACTCACAAAAGTGGTTTTAATGCCATGTCTTCCTGCATTTCTCCATGATATCAGCTGGGAGCATTTATTGCCCTGTCATTGTATTCCTGACCAATTAATAGATCTGTGTTTAATGTTTACATGAACTGGCAGTGTATTTTAGAACCACAAGTACAGCTAGTTGTTATATTGATGTTCCTCTCTGTTACGTTTGTATATAGCCTATTACATATTCTTTTTGAGACTGTCATTGAATTTTAAACACAGTGATAGCACTTTTTGTCTTAGATCTATTGATAGAATCTTGTTGTTAAAATATAATATTGGATTTGAATCAAGATGTTTTTTCAGTGTATATATCTTATATATATATGCTATTAGGTGCCTGTAATCTGTTCTGCAACTCATATACCTCTGTTGTTAAACTCAGTGCAATTTTGACTACTTCATGGGTGTGAATTTATATACTAACTATATTTGAGACACAATAAGTCCAGAATGATATTTACCTTGCAACTTTACAACACTGTTTAATTTCTGAAGTTCAGATCTATGACATCCTATTATCCAAAACAGGTATGGACCAATGAAGGAAGGATTATTTTAAACATTCAATGAAATGCAATATGCTTGTGGTCTGAGAATATAACATTCCCAGTATTGCCACGTAATTGATCCAAATGAAGACGTTAAAATGAATAAGGACATCCAAACACTTGATTTTAGGATGTGATGATTTACTAAGTGACTATCAGAAAGTGATTCATTGATTACATGGGACATGCTGGGCAAATGAAATTAATTCTTTATGCAGTCTCATCCTGGAAGTTTATGTTATTTTTATTTCCCTTTAACTTGGATAAGATATCCTCTTTCGATAAAAGCTGATCTGCTCAGAGATGTAATTTTGAATTGCTCAGCGGCGATATCCAAATTGCAAAATATGCTTCTAGACTCGTTATTATTGATATTTGTAAACTGCCTTGAGTTCTCATTTGTATATTATCTTGTGTACAGAAACTTCTGACCATGCAAAATAAAACTTGTCAACCAATGGGAGCACTGTGACGCTTCTAAAGTCCTTGTACAATCTGCTTTGATTTTGTTTGACAACTAAAATCACTTTAAGAGGAATCAAAGTCACATATTGAAGACTTTATACAGTCATTAGACATATAACTTCTTTACTCAGTGTTTTAAGCTGTTTTGTTCAATCCTGAGTAATTACTATGTTCCTTTTACATTTCTATTTAGATTTTAAATGATGCATATAGCATAGCTAGTTGAAAGCTCACTTTTAGAATGTAGCAGAATTAATTTTAAAAATTGGTTCTGCAAATATATGACTGAACTGTTCACACATGGTAACCTCAAATGATAGAAAATAAAATATTTTAGGTGTCATTCATCCCATCTAGCTGCATTGGTGTTAGCCGTCCAATTGTAGCAGATGGTGGAACTTGAATTCAATAATAGTCTGAAAATAAGAGTCTAATGATGACCATGGAACAATTGCAGAAAAACCCATCTGGTTCACTAATGCACTTTAGGGAAGGAAATCTGCCATCCTTACTTGGTCTGGCCTACGTGTGACTACAGACCCACAGCAAGGTGGTTGACTCTTAACTGTCTTCTGTGTAATTTAAGGATGGGCAATACCTTCTCATCAAGCCAGTGATGCCTACATCCTGTAAACGGTGATGGTGTACGCTGTCCATTTTTGCAGCTAATAGCTGCTGTCTTGGAGGTCACAATTCTGAGTCTCTCAGAATCCCACAATGTGTTGAAAGTTATAAACAGTTACGCAGGAAAATATCTATTTATTTCTAAGATGGAAGAGTTAAGGACAAGAAAACCAATAAACATTTATATCTGGATGCAAGGCTAATGTGTTTCACCTTGCAAAAGACAACAGCTCAGAGCAAGCCATTTTTGAGATCAAATTACAGGTTTCCCTGCAAATAAATTAAAATCACAGGGAGAAAGCTGAATCCACAACCATCGGAAGGAAATTGGACCTGGCATAGTCAGGAGAAGAATTATCGAGACTCTATTAACACATTCTGGCATACCTGCTAAGCGTGTTGGAAAGCAGACTTCAGAACCAATCATTTTTTAAAAATCTATTGTTACTGACACTATTCCAAAACATTACAATCATATAAACCTCATAATTATAGGGTGTGTTTTCACACCTGCCATGAAATAGCTCTTGTCAAAATCGTCAATGACATCCTTCATGGCCTTCTCAAGCTGCCTGCAGTTTTTGATCCATTTTACCACACCATCCTCCTCCAGTGTCTCCCAGCAGCGTGGCACAGCTCTCTCCTGGTTATATTATAAATTAATCTAAACTTCAGAATCACTTGTAATGACTTCTCCCTGCTCGTGTACCATTCTTTCTATTGATGCACAAAAGTCTATTTCTGATGCAACATCATCTATAACCACAGGGTTAGCTTTGACATGCATGCTGATAATATCCAGCTTGACCTAATCATCACCTCTAACGATGAATCGACTGCAGCTACATTGTAAGATTATTTATCCACCCTATGACATGATAGTTGCTAACGCAGTGTTGAAATGCAGAAGCATCCTGATAGTGGTTTGGAGATGTGCCAAAAGGGTTTTCAATGGCTGTCACATGTTGGATGCCAGTGGTAGTGATTTTGAGATTCCTGTGGCCCTAGAAGATCTGAGATATCAGTATCAGCGTCGAGAGTGTGGTGCTGGAAAAGCATCCAAGGAGCAGGAGCCTCGACATTTTGGGCAAAAGCCCTTCATCAGGGATCGTGAGTTTCCAGATGCTGTCTGACCTGCTGTGCTTTTCCAGAACTACACTCTCGACACAGATCTCCAGCATCTGCAGTCCTCACTTTCTCCTCCATATCAGTATCAATATCAGTGTCGAATATGGAATTCCTTTGGTGCGAATGGTGACCTGAACTCACCAACTATCACTCTGCTTTCAATATTGAGTTTTCGCGATTCTGAGCTTGTTTGGTAGGTTTTGAAAGATAAGAAAGCCGAATGGTAATGAAGTGAGTTGGGCTGTCAACGAGACACTTGACAAACTTTAACCTCCACCAATTTGGCAACTCACCACAGCCTAGCAAGAACCCTGCCACACTACTTGCGAAAAACATGAAAGCTGGAGTGTGACGCTCCTGACATGAAGATGGCTATCACCAGACTTCTTGGCTGATTCTATCACACATCTCACCATAGCCCACATTGCTCAGAATCCTGTAAGATTCCACCTGTTGGAGTTGACTTAAGAATTGTGTGTTCTAATGATCTATTCTAATAAAGGAATTCTAACTCCCCCTTTCGCACTTCTGGCAATAATCCTGAGTCTGCCATATTACAACCAATAGAACAATTGAAACAAACTTCCACCACTTCTCAAAGTTTTGAAGTCTATTCATTCTCCCTCATTAATCTTTGCCGACCTATTGGAAAAGTATACATTATTTTCCAGGCTTTCTCCACAATTTTAGAGTGCTCCTTTGAAGTTCTTAGGAGGAGTGTCTTATTATGTTTAAGAAGCTATGTAAATATCATTTGTTGTTATAATCTTTCAGAGAATCTCATTGGAGCCACCCAATTGTTCAAACTGTAATATGTTGCCCAGAATGTTATGTAATATTTTGCAAAATTCAACATTACTTTCCTTGTATGTCTAATGTTGCTTCTAAAGCAACTCTGAATATTTATTCTCTCACCTCAAAGGTGTTGAGATGTCCTTTTATAACTATTTATTGTAAAGACACAATAATAAACGGGAATGAAATGCATCATTGCATGAATTCAAGAAGGTATCAGTAGAATAAGAAGAGGCCTGGTTAGTACGTGCATAGGCTGGAACTGAACAAAGCCACATAAGCTGGGTTCATTTGTCATTCGATATCTGATCCAGAGCAAGTTTATTGTTCTCAACTAGAGCAGTGAGCAGGTCTAACATTTTGTCTTAATGTTTGTTCCTCCTTATTTGGGGAAGGATGCTTATGCCAGTTGTAGCTTTAAAGAGAGAAATAAATTAGAATTTATTTTATACTGGAATCTAAATGCACTGTATAAGGGCCTCTCCTTATCCATATTTGATCTTTTGCCCCTTCAGGGAATTTACGTCACACTCCTGCTTTGTGTCCTTCTTTGCAAGAGTGGACATTCTGAATATATATTGTTTCGGCGAACTGCTGGAGAAAATAGGTGGTGGTTTCCATTTATTTGATGTTTCCATTTCCTGTTTTTGACATTCCCTACAACCTACACAGTTCCTGTGATTGGATGAACGAGTTCTGGACTTGTCTCTTCGTATTGCTGCTTTGACTCATTGGCTGGCATGTTAAGATTTCTGGTCCTGAAAGACGCAATATAACAATTCAGTTTCAGTCTCTGATCCACCACTCTGTGTGGTCTACTGTTCTATGTTTAAAGCCACTTGGTTTTCACCAAAAGAGGAATCTCTGCAGAATGGGTTAAACAATAGGAATGTCTGTGGACAGACATCCAGTGTCTTAAAGAGATGAGCTGCAACTTCAGCCTTGAAGCCAATGAGTAACCAATTATATATCCAGGCAAAGGAAAATTCACTGTGGTATCATCAGACCATTGGGCTGCTCAGAGGGATTTGTAGTGATTGTAATCAGGTCAGCCAGCTAGACTTTGTAGAATATGAATTCCCTGATTGGGGCTGTTAATCTGGTCCAATCAGGGAGTTCTGGCTGACAGAAAAAAAGGTGACTACTAATACTCCAAAATGAGAGAAAGCATGTTTGTTATAAAGAAACTGAGAAATAAGACATTCATTAAGAATACTTTTTTGTAATAAAATACAAAACTTTGGTCAAAAAAATAAAATAAAGGTAACTATCAGAGATACTGACCGATAGTTGACTCTGAATGAGGCAGTATTAAAGTCAAGGATTGTGCGTGTGTAAATAAAGGGTGACTTGGTGACAGGATACTGGCCCCAGGGGCATTATTTCAGTTCAACCAGAGGGAAGGAGACTCCTTCATGGTAACCTCAGTGAGAGTGGGAATTGAACCCATACTGGCATCACTCTGCATCATAATTCAACTGTCCAGCTAACCAAAGTAAAGCAATCCCTAGACAGCAAACTTCTAATAATTAATAGCAATTAGGATAGTCAAGGGACTGATATCTTCCTGTTTACCTTTTACATCCTGTGCTGTTACAAGCTAACCCCAATCAATAATTGTATATCAGTACAATTCAGTAAAATTGAAGATCACAAATTGAGTCTTTTGATGGATGGTTTCACGCCAATTCTGACTTAAGTAATTGTTGGGAAAATTCAAGTCAAATTGAAATTTGAACTGAAGATGCTGGAAATACACAGTAAATCCAAAAAGAGAACAGATAGGTAAGTGTTTTGGATTTTGCCCATGACAATTCATCAGATTACAAGAAATGTTATTCCGTCTTTATAGATGCTACTGGATTGGCTTTGCATTTTTAAATTTCATTTGGAGATAATTCAGTTTCCGCAAAGGAATTAAAGCAGCTTTTAAACATTAGCCTGAAATAAAACCAAAATTATAAATACAAAGTACAACACCCAAAGCAAATTCACATTTCAAACACATGAGGGAGTCAGGGAGCTTCAGTGGGGAGTTGAGAATTCAAGGTCACATGTCACATAACACCAGGTTATAGTCCAACAGGTTTAATTGAAATCACAAGCTTTCGGATCTCTACCCCGTTGTCATGTGAAGTGAGAGAGAAGCGCACAGGCACAGAATTTATAATCAGAGAGATCAATGGACAGATCAATAGTCATACAAATGGTGTGCGTGGAGTGTCGACAGGTGATCAAGTGTGTCAGATGGTGTGAGTAAAGTGTCAACAGCTGAATTACAAGCAGAAGGTTGGCCTATAATCTGCTTAAATGCGGCAGGGAGATAATTACAAAAAATTAAAAATAAGGTGGTGCTGGAGATAAACCAAATGACTGGAATAACATGATAGCTATAAGAGTCACATGCCAAGGGTCTAACCAAAGTAACACATAATCCAAAAACTATAAACTAATTAAGGTGGAGAGATCATAACAATTTATCAAGGTGATGGTATCAGATCAGGACAGTTAGTGGTCAGGTCACAGTTAATGTGACATGAACCCAAGATCACAGTTGAGGTTGTCTTCATGGGTACAGAACTTGGCTATCAGTTTCTGCTCGGCGATTCTGCATTGTTGTGTATCCCAAAGGCCACCTTGGAGGACACTTGCTCGAAGATCAAAGCTGAATGTCTGAGCGCTGAAGTGTTCCCCGACTGGGAGGGAACATTCCTGCATGGTCTCGCCAATACAACATGCCTCAGGGCATCCTTGCCTGCAGTGTATGAGATAGACAAATTGGCTGAGTCACATGAGTACATTCTGTGTACGTGATGGGTGGTCCCACGTGTGATGGGAGTATCCACGTCGACACTCTGACATGTCTTGCAGTGGTTGCTGTGACAGGGTTGTGTGTTTTGTGGTTGATGTTGTCCTGAAGGCTGGGCAGTTCGCTGCAAACAATGGTCTCTTTAAGGTTTGGCAGTTGTTTGATGCCGAGAAGTGGAGGCATAGGGATGATCTTGGTGAGATGCTCATTGTTATCGATGACATGTTGAAGGTTGTGAAGAACGTGGCATAGTTTCTCCACTCTGGGGAAGTATTGGACAATGAAGGTTACTCTATCAGTCGTGTCCTGTGTCTGTCTTCTGAGGAGGTTGTTGCAGTTTTATTCTGTGGTATGTCGGAGCTGGTGATCGATGAGATGAGCATCGTATCCTGTTCTTATGAGGGTTCTTATGAGGTTCTTTCAAAACCTTCAGGTGTCCAACATGTTCCTCCTCATCCGAGCAAATCCTGTGTATGTGCAGGGCTTATCCATAGGGAATTGCTTCTTTAATATGTTTCGGGTGGAAGCTGGAGACACGTAACATATGAGGTTATCCGTGGGTCTGTGGTAGAGTGAAGTACTGAAATGCCTGTCCTTGATGGATGGAATGAGACTGATTCCGAAGAGTGGTCCATGGTAAGTCTGATGATGGGATGAAACCTTTTGATATCACTATGCCATTGTTTCAGTGATACCTCACCATGAGTCCAAAGGAAGAAAATGTCGTCAATGTATCTGGTGTATACCATTGGTCAGAGGTCCTGCACAGTAAAGAGGTCTTGTTCAAACTTGTGCATGGAGATGTTGGCACATTGGAGAGTAAGTGTGGTCCCCTTGGCTGAGATGACCCCTCATCCCCCTTCCCATCGCACCACAGGGCCCCCCCCCCCCCCCCCGCCAATCAAGGTAACCAATGAAATTCTGGCCCATACTTTCAATTTAACTTACCCTCCTGACCAGAGCTATCAAGGTCGGAATGTGGGCAGATATTCACCAGTTCATAATTAAACACAAATTAAAGATGCAGAATTGTTTGTAAATAGATAACAGGTCTGTCAGCATCTATAAAGAGAAAAGACCAGTTGTGTAACATTTTGGGTTAACCTTTCGCAAGGAAAACTGGTTGAAAAGTAACAGAGAGGAAAGTAATGGGTTGGACCGAAGGGTCTGTTTCCGTGCTGTACATCTGTAATGACAACCATCTGATGAAGGGGCAGCGCTCCGAAAGCTAGTGCTTCCAAATAAACCTGTTGGACTATAACCTAATGTTGTGTGATTTTTAACTTTTTAAATGAGGACAGCTGTTGTATTTGAATCAGCAACTGATTTTGCATTTATATATTTTTATTTTTCTTCACAAAAGTTTACTCTGGCACTTTGGATATATTACATTTTTAATAAAGCTTAGGGGAACAAATCAGATTAGAAGTAATTTATTTTCTCTACACAAGTGAGCTGCAAAGCCCAAAGGCCTGTGAAAACAAGGAACAAATCTTCCCTTTCACCTACTAAGCACATCAAAGGAAAACTCCAACACTCACGCTGTGTTTGCACCATTCATGTCTTTGTTTTTGATCTTTGTTTAATCCATCTGGAAGAACAAATGCTCACAGTTGAACCTGATGGTGCATTTCTTTTAACTGAAAACTCAAAGACTTTGGTCTTACATACGTAAGGAACAATGTACTTAGCATGCTTTGTACAATAATCCGAGCATCTCAATGTCACTGCATTTATTCTGTATGGAAGAAGCTAAGAACAGTTCACGCAAAAAGCAGTTCTTATTTAAAAGTCTGAATAATTCTATTAATTTTGCACAACTTTTATTGAAATCAGAGACTTTTGCAGCTCTGAAGGAGGCCTTTTGATTGGTCAAGTATGGGCTGGCTATTTTTTTAAAAACTGCCATGTTTAGTGCACACTGTTGCTTTTTTTGCCCATTGCCTGCAAATGTCTCATCCCCTAGTAGCTGTTCAACTCTCTTTTAAAATTATTCCAACAAACAAATTTCACTGACATTTTTAGATACTACACTTCAGACATCAAGAACTCTCTGAGTGAAAACATTTCTCATGAATCTATAACTTCAATTCCACAACCTTTAGTTTTGAACAACTCTTCAGTAAGAATAATGTATCTATACATAGTTTATCATAGTTTCTCATTGTCTTCAAAACTTATTTTGCATGATCTTCTCAAACTTATTTGCTCAAAGGAGAAAAAGCTTAACTTTTCCAAACACCTTACAATTTCATTCCCTCTTTCTGATAATGTATCAGTAAATCACATCTGTGTCTATTCTACACCTTTGTTTATAAACCCAAGTAACCTTTGGTTTTCACCATCTTATCAATTTACTTTGCTACCTTGGTCTTTATTTGTTTATGAACACCAAGCGTCTCTCAATTTACACACTAAAACTGTTTGAGTTATTACTTAACTTTCTTCCTGTATTAGTCCTTCCAAAGTACATCACTTCATCCTATTCGGTGTTGAAATAACTTGGGTATGCCTCTGATCATTTCACCATCATTCCTGAATTCCGTCGCTATATGCATTGTTGCTAAGTTACAAGTCATCTGCAACCTTTACAGTTCGGTTCATCACATCGCTGCTAGGTCATTTTTACAAGTTTGAGTTTAATGAACCTAAAACTGAATTTTGGATAGCACCACCAGAGACCAACTCTCAATCTGAATTGAATTGAATTAGGTTAATGTCACATGTGGAAAAGAACAAGAGTACAGTGAAAGTGTACACCTTGGTACAAATCTGAGGTACACAATAATAGAGAAAATAAAGTCATTCTTCCAGCACCATCTGGTTACTGAAGCAATTTTGAAATGAATTAGCCATGTTTCCCTTAATTCTGTTGGTTTTCATCATCTTACCAGGCCTCCCTTTTATCTTATTTATGTGAGTGTCTGGTGGAGACAGAATTAACCTCAACTGTGATGATACCCACAAACCATCACTCATTATCAAATATTCAAATAGAATAATGAGTATTTCAACAGGGTACTGGCAAGTAAGAACTGGACTGTTTCCTAAAAAAACAGTGTCAGAGAGTTTTACAGCATAGAAACAGATCCTTTGGTCCAACTGATCCATGTCAACCCACATCTCTGACTTCATAACAGCAGGAAGGCAGAAAAAAACTATGTATAATACGAATATAAGAAAATGGAGGGTTAAACTCAAAGAACAAAGAACATGGTTGCTTGTACGAAATGGAACTTTAGGTCATTTAACCCCTATAAAGTATACACTGTGCTCCTAGGACAACTTTAATCCATTCAGTTACAAAGATGACTATGTGACATCAAGTTTACTATTACTGACAAGGTAATTTGAGGATACAGCATCAAAATGCCAAAACAACTAGATGATAACTACTGAGTCAAGAAGTGAAACATTTTCTTCCTATCTGTCTGCTGAAATCAGGCATCATTTTTCAATGTTCTTTCCACAAAGGGAATTCAAATTAATTTTCTTTTGTACACTGTCATAAATATCCACAGTTTTTGCTGCTTTGTGAAAACGTATTGATCTTAACATGTTGCTTGACTGCATTGTGAAATAAGTGGTTATTTCTGACTTTCAATTACTCAGAAATGTGCATAAGTTACATTTTAGAGAGTACCAGTTGACCATAGACATGGTTTGTCACAACAGCTACCACTTTAGTTCACATGTCCCCACATTTTTTAAAAAATTAAACTCCCTTCAAAGTTAGGAGTTTAATTGTTCCAGGAGTTTCATTGGCTACAGACAGTGAATCAATCAGCTTAGCAACCAAGAGTAATTAATGGTCGTGAGTAGGAGCTATCAGTAACTGTAACCATGGTGTTCTTACTGAAATTTTGTGCAGAACAGCAGGCTGTGGAAGACATACCATTTTCTAACAGCTTGGGAAGAATGTTTACTCTCCCAAAGCAGGATTTCCCAATCACTCATAGATATCAGGACACTCCGAAACATTGGTTTGTTAATGCTCACCTGAAACACAACAATGTCTCACAAAAATCCACTGCCTGTAAAAGTGAAGAAGAGTAAGTCCAATTAATTTCTCTGTCATTGATGTTGCAACTTTAATAAATGGACATTAATGATTTTTAGATATCGATATGCTCTTTTGCATTGCAAAAACATTACATCAATCTTTGTAATTTATCAAACAACCTCTCTCTTTAATTGATCAGTATTCACGATATTCAACTTTTTAGTAAATAAGTTTGAACTCATGACCAACTGGATATTTTTAAATGTGATAATGTTCTCTAATCTCTAAGCGACATAGAGACATACTCTCTGTCTTCTATGACAAAGCCAATTTTGTATCCAACTTATCAACTCACCAACGATCCTATACAATTTGATCTTCCGAACTGGCCTACTGTGAGAGACCTTGTCAAATGCTTTAATAAAGTCCACATAGACTACATATACTGCCTTACCCTCAATCATGTTCAACACTTTCTCAAAAACCCAATCAAATTTGTGTGACAAGACCACCCCTGCACAAAGCCATGCCAACTGTCCCAAATAAGTCCATTAATTTTTGCCCAAGTGCATCACCTCACATTTATGCAAATTGAATTCCAGTTGTCACTGATCAGCCCATCTGAGCAGTCTGTCTATATTTTCTTGTGTGCTAAGCCTATCCTTCTGACTATTTACTACCCCATCAAATTTTCTATTTACCTGAAAACTTACTGACTAACCCTCCTACATTCCAGTCTAAATCATTTATATAAACCACAAAAGCAAGGGCACCACCAACACAGACCCCTGTGGGATTCCATTGGACATAGAATTCCAGTCAGAAAATCACCCTTCAACTATCACTCTCTGCCACCTGTCATTCAGCCAACTGTGGATCCAATTTGCCAAATATCTCTCGATCCCATGGGTTCCTACATTTGCGATCAGTCTCCCACATAGGATAAAAATCGTTATCAAAATTGAACCTGATATTGAATTGTTTCCTGATGAAGGGCTTATGCCCGAAATGTCGATTCTCCTGCTCCTCTGATGCTGCCTCATCTGCTGTGTTTTTCCAGCACCACACTTTTCGACTCTGATCTCCAGCATCTGCAGTCCTCACTTTTTCCCAGCTGATCCTATCCTTGCCTGATATCAAAATATGCACGCTTTGCAACATGCCTTATCAAATAGTATGCATGGTTAGGAGTCCTGCCTGATTTATGATCCCTCTTTAATCTGTGGGACCCACTGTCATTTACCAAAAATGAGCAAATTTAGCATACCACAGGAATCAGATCAAAACTCATGCATTGTGCACCAAGAAATGAATACTCGCTTCACTAAAGTGATTTTGCATTATTGCACAAAATTATCTTATTGTGCCTCAGGAACACTCATATTATATCCAAAGAGCAATTCTTCTGGTACTGTGTTGGTAGTTCTACTTTCATGTGATTCTTTCACCTGTAATATTGATTGGAATAATTGATTCCATTTTTCTATTATGCAGGAGGCAGTCTGATGAAATGTATGCTTTGAAATATAGGGAAACATTGCCATGAATATTATATATTTAATAATTGATAGTTCAAGATGAACTGTAGACTTACGTAGAATCCTGGTTTTATGCGTCCTGGATGTGTTCTCTGATCAGCATTTTGAAAACTGTGAGTGTGATAGTTCCTCTGGATAGTTCAGCGAGAAGCAAATCTGGAAGTGTGAATCCACAATAGTATGTGGCCCCCCCCCCTTGACCAAAGTTCAAAGATGTTACTGAGTTGCTGAAAGCGTGGGTGAACAGCCAATTGTTGTTGGCAACAAATGTACCAACAGCATGGGTAGAAAAAGGAATGAGGTTAGGCAGCTAGGAAAGAAATTGGCAAGCAGAACCTCAAAGTGAGTAGTCTCTGAATCCGTCTCAGTGCCATGTGAACATAGAAATAGGGGGAGAGAGCATATGTGGTTGAGGAGACAGTGTAGGAGGGAGGACTTTAGATTCTTGGGGCATTAGGATGAGTTCTGGGGGGATGGAACCTTGTATATGCCAAATGGATTGCACCTGAGGAGAGCTGGGAGCAATGGGTCTATCTCCAGTGCTATTCATGAAGGTTCAAACAAAATTGCCAGATGCACGGGAAAAGGGAGGTCAAATTAAAGATAAAAAAACAAGATGCAGAAAGAATTTGGATCGCAATGGGATAAATATCTATTTTAGGTAAAGTCAGTGTAATAAGGAATGGAGTGAGATCTAAATTAGATTTGTTGTGCCTTTATATGAGAACATGGAGTGTGATGAATAGGGTTTGTGAGTTGCCTGTGCAAATAACCACAAGGGAATATGAGTTTGTGGCAATATTTGAGAACTGACTCAAAAAAAAAGCAGGACTGGTTACTAAATATTCCTGGACACAAGATAGTTAGACGTGATACAGCACGAAAGAAGGATGAGTGGTGGCAGTATTGATAGAGGGAGAGAGAGAGGATATGTTAGTGGTAACAAGATCTGAATCTATTTGGTTGGATCTAAAAACCTATAGAGATACAATTGCACTATTGGGTGTATTTAGTGGCCACAAATTAATAGGAAAGGTAGAGAGAAACAAATTTGCAGAGATGCAAAAAGCCTTTTGACAATTCTAACGTTAATCATACAATTGTAGCCTTGGATCGTAATGGAGTATTGTAATACTGAACATCTTCACTTTCAGAAATTTGTTCAGGAGAACTTTGCAGTCTGCATTGCAGACCGGCCATCCAACCAACTGAGCTACCAATTCCCTGCAATTAGAATGTTCAAAGATTCTAATTATTAAAGAGCAGAATTTGCTCTGATTACAAGTAATATTTTCAGAGTTGCCTGAAGTGATACTGCATTTTAATGGACTTCTGTTTTCTGCTATTCTGTATGCAATGTTTAATGAATGTGTCATTTCCTAAATATTAATGGTCAATCATCACATCACCCTGATACGGAACATCCAGGGGCCTTACTCAGGTGCCCAGAGTACATTCAAGGATTAAGCAGCCACTTTGCCTGGAGCTGAGGCCCAAATTGATTGAAGAAAACAATGTTCTTGGAATTCCTCAGCTCCCACTGAAACCATTCCAATTAGTAAAGGTATTTTTTCCCTCCCCTGCCCCATGCCCCTTCTTGAGATCAGATCCCTTGTTGTGCTGAAGTTTGGATTTGTTTAGGACATCAAAGGGATTTATATCTCGTGTACGTTCTGCTGAAACCTTTCAAGGTTCTCAAGACAGAAAATGACTGGGGAATTCTAAGATCTAACAGTGACAATTCCCTTGAAGAAGTGGGAGGGCTGCTTCACTTCATACCAGCACAGTCACTCCCTCTTCTGTGCAATCGCACCCCCCCTTGTCCCACCCCCTCCCATCTACAGCAAAAAGAGATTCCAAATCAAGTTGCAATGTGGCAAGTACTTGTATTACCCTCCCACCTCTTCTAGTCCCCATAAATCCCATGGCCATTATGTCTGAATTGTTTAACCTTCATGGTGGATATTATGCTGCATCAATATAAGCCATTACGGCAAGTTAGGAGAAAGTGTTCAATACTTGGGTCTCCCTGCTATTGGAAGGATGTTGTGAAACCTGAAAGGATTCTCAAAAATTGCACGAATTCATGTAAGATTCTGTAAATCCATTTTTTAGATTAGAATCAGTCTGACCATTTTGCCATGGACAGCCTCACACAGGCAAGCTCACATCTTCAATACATTATCTGGGCCAATATGATGCCAATTGTTAAATTTCACTTGAGAATGTAACTTTTTAAAAAAGCTTTGTGATTTACATATGAAAGAACTGAAACCAACATGGTCATTCTAAAAGATGAGAGACTTAACAAACAATCCAGGTCTTTTTCAATATATAATTTCAGTTACATCACACTGTAAACTTTTGCCATAAATTCTGTGTCTTACAATCTTATTCTTCACAATCTCCTGATGAAGGAGCAGCGCTCCGAAAGCTAGTGCTTCCAGATAAACCTGTTGGACTATAACCTGGTGTTGTGTGATTTTTAACTTGGTAAAATTCTTGGCAGTGTAAATGAACAGAGAGATCTCAGTGTCCAAGTGCATAAATCCCTGAAAGATGTCACCCACATTGATAGGGTTGTTAAGAAGGCATATGGTGTGCCAACGTTTATTGGTAGGGGGATTGAGTTTCGGAGTCACAAGGTCATGCTTCAGCTGTACAAGACACTGGTAAGGCCGCAACTGGAGTATTGCGTACAGTTCTGGTCACCACATTATAGGAAGGATATGGAAGCTACGGAAAGGGCTCAAAGTTTGTGCGAAGATTTGTAGCTCGGGTGCTCGTTGTTGTGGTTCTGTTCGCCGAGCTGGAAGTTGTTGTTGCTAACGTTTCGTCCCCTGGCTAGGTGACATCATCAGTGCTTGGGAGCCTCCTGCGAAGCGGCAGGGACAGACCACTATAAACACCGGAGGAAACATCAAAGAAGCGCTTCGCAGGAGGCTCCCAAGCACTGATGATGTCGCCTAGCCAGGGGACGAAACATTTGCAACAAAAACTTCCAGCTCGGCGAACAGAACCACAACAACGGAAAGGGCTTAGAGGAGATTTACTACGATATTGCCTGGCATGGAGGGAAGCTATTATGAGGAAAGGCTGAGGGACTTGAGGCTGTTTTCATTAGAGAGAAGAAGGTTGAGAGGTGACTTAATCAAACCATATAAAATATTCAGTGTGTTAGGTGGGGTGGACAGTGAGAGCCTTTTTCCTCAGATGGTGAAGGCTAACATGAGGGGTTAGAGCTTTAAATTGAGGGGTGATAGATTTAGGACAGATATCAGAGGTAGTTTCTTTAGTCAGAGAGTAATAGAGACATGGAACGGCCTACCTGCAACAGTTGTAGACTCACCGACATTAAGGGCATTTAAATGGGCATTGGACATACATATGGATAATAATGGAACGGTGTAGGTTAGATGGGCATCAGATTAATTTCACAGGTCAGCACAACATCAAGGGCCAAAGGGCCTGTACTGTGCTGTAACGTTCTATGTTCTACGTTCTATGTTCAATGCTTTGGTCAACTTGCCCAGAATCAGTGGCATGTCCAGGCTCTCCTGTACACTGTGATCTGAGATATCCGTGATAGAGGACAGGAAGAACTGGGAAACTGGGATATCATGTTGCACAACCTAGTGCACAGGATTTAGCTAATCGGTGGTAGGTAAGGCTTTAATGACGTTATCAAGTCTTCAGGCTGTTGATCAGAGAACTTGTTCAGAGTACATTTTGCAAGTAGAAAGATGAGCACATTATCCTAGGTGTTCTAAGTCAAAGAATAAGGTTTGTCCACCTTCTTGAAATCCTCACTGACGTCCACCACAGTAACTGCAACAGGGGCAGGTTTTCTCCCTATTTTTCAGGAATCAGAGCATTTCCACTTGTCACTGTCGACTTCTCAACTTCTTTGAGGGTAAAGAGTTTCTTGATGGTCACCTCAATCACTTCCCATCAGTGTTCTGGCAACTCAAAGAAAGATATTATTGTTCTACAGACTTTATAATCCCTTATGACTTCCTCAATATTTCCTATGGTGAACAATTTCACATTCAGCTCACATACTGTCCTGCCAAACTCTGATCCTCCTATAAGTGACAGTGACCAGTGAAGAATGCAGGCTCAATATTGCTGCATCTGTCTATTAGCACCCTGGTCATAAACAGGGAGTCAGTGTTGAAATCGACGGATTCCTACAATCCTTGCCAGATATATCTATGAGATGCTCCACTTGTAGGGTTACGGAAGACTTGCACACTTTGGCATCTTTTATGGCTTCTGTGAGTTGGCTGACCGTGGCATCCTGCTCGTTATCAGCCTGATTGGACTGTCCAGCAGCAGCAATGATGCAGTTGAAGTCATTGCCTAAACTATCTGGTGTGGACCCTGCCAGTGGGAACTGCTAGAAGATGGTTAGCCATCTTGCCTTTAGAACCCTTTAGTGGAGACTTTAATTGGATTGAATGAAGTGATTTTACATGTTATACTACCACAAGGAAGCAACTGCCCACCATCTCCTTAATCTTAGAGATGAAGTTGCCTCACTAAAGCAGAAAACCCTGGCCATTGGAACAGGAGTCATTTCCTCCCATCCAAATCAATGGCCTGCTCTGTGCAGCTATCATTACGAACATTGCCCCAAGCTGCTGACTGTCACACTCTTTAGCAATATTTCATCCTTATCAAGGCTGGACAATTGTCCAATATTCTCTTTGGTTCAATGTTTAAAGAGCAATATCCAGGCATATCCCAAATAAGCATTCTCTTATACACCAGTGTAAGTTTTCTGATGTTTATTCATCTCCTTCATCTAGATCCACCATGTTGCTGCTAAGGAGGGAGCTCCAGGATTTGGATGCTCCTGTATATCAATGGTTCCATATTTTCTAAACACAATCTCACCAATCTCATACCAGGATTGTTAAAACAAACATAGGGTCTGTTTATTTTTATAACTTAAAATTATTCAGGATTGCTCAACAGAGAGGATTCAGTATAAAGGTGCGACATTTTTTTAAAGTTGACCTGCAAAAGAAACAATGGTGTAATGGAGAAAAATGTTTTAACATTGCATGTGGTTAGAGTCCACCTGGAACTATGGTGTGGAAGGGTTCAACTGAGACATTCAAGAGGGCACTGGGTACAAATCTGTGCAAGGCTGTGGGGACAAAATAGGAAATTGGCATGAGGTAATGACAGTGATTTAATGATGATTTGGAGATGCCAGTGTTGGACTGGGGTGTACAAAGTTAAAAATCACACAACACCAGGTTATAGTCCGACAGGTTTAATTGGAAGCCTTCCGAAAGCTAGTGTGCTTCCAATTAAACCTGTTGGACTATAACCTGGTGTTATGTGATTTTTAACTGTGATTTAATGAGCGAGTGAATGCACAATGGAACCATTGGCCTCCTTCTCCCCTGGAACATGTATATGGGTCTGTTGTCCCAATCATTTTTCTTGAGACATCACAGGTTTCTTGTAACTTTTGGACAAAGCTCTGTGATGACCCAGGAACCATTAAGAATTGGGTTGAATCTACCCATAGTCACTCCTTGGGCTCATTATGAACTGGGTGTGCATTCCTGAACTCATTTCCTAATTTCATTTCACAGAATAAAGGGATTATCTTTGCCACTCGTCTGGACTGAAATCAAAAGCAGATGCCACAGGAACAAGATGGCTTTCTAACACACTGTACTGTGAAATATTCAAACCATCATACAAACTGATACATGTGATTCACTTTTCAACAACAACTTGCAGTGACTCTGATTACTGTGGATCTCACTGGATGCTGGGCTCATTGAAATTCTGTGCATAACATTTGAATGGGCTAGCTGTAGAACCAGCAATGCTGTGGTAACTGGCTGACTGGGAATCTGTCTCATACATTCAATACAGCTGGCCAGCTGCTCTTCAGTCCCTTTCATCACAAGACACTGTCAACTTTTATGAGGTTCTTGGACAGGGTGACAAACGTGCCATGTCATCTTATACCAGTGCTGTAAAGACTTCAGTGCAAAATTAGACACAAAGCCAAACGTTGCAGTGGCAGAGTGTCTGCCATTAATTAAACTTGAGATTGCATGTTTAGAATTCTAAATGGTAGTGTTATAAGTTGCTGAAAGTGCAAACTGATGACAATGTTGTGGCAGAATGGGACAAGTGACTGGGTATCCTCTTCCCAGCCAGACTGAAGGATTGTGAAATTAACAGCATATGACTGGGAAGGGAATACAATTGAGAATGCTGAATTCCTGGACATACCAGAAAGGGAATAAAGGTAAAGGCCAGGGATTGGTGTGAATTGGTGAGGCAGAGACCCTGCTCCAATTCTCGGTGTCATCCCAATCTCACTGCCCGGTTACTGTTGGTGGCAGGCAGGCTGGGGAGAGGGAGTTGTCCATTCAGTGGATGGAGATGGGGGACTGAGGTGGCAGCTGCATTGCAAGCTGGTACTAACAGTGCCACTGTTAGACCCTTGTCAGGACTTGGAATGTAGTCACATGCCTCCTGCAGAGCTGTGTTAGCACACCCCTGACCAATGCCCCCCTCCCTCTGCCAGGGGTAGAGGCTGCTAGTGGAAGAGACCAATGAGGTGCAATGCTCATCAATGTGAGAGAAGGTGATTCTCTGTCTGCACATCTCTGGACTATCAGTGGGAGGCAGGAGGTTCTCTTCTCCAGGATTGGGAGGAGGGGATTTCCTTGCCGTGCCTGGGCAGAGACTGTGGAGCTGCAGTGCCACAAGCTGTCATCTACTCCTTTCCCTGGCCAGGGTGAGTAGCCCACACTGCAAAGTTCTCAGTTCTCTACCTCTTTGTTCTCACAGGAGAAGAGGGCCCACAACGCCAAATTAAAGACCCAAATGGCAGCAGAATCTCATTTTTTATGATCTGAACACCAGAAGCAACATGGCACAGACAGATGTCTCCCGCCAATGTGAGGGTGTGGGCAGGAGGATATAATAGTGCACCATCCGAGATTGATGCCCGCTTGGCAGGGGAGGACAACTGTCTCCTGGAGACTGTAACCTTTTCCTGCAGAGTTTCTCCTTACAACTCTCCAGAATTGTCAGATACTCAGATTGAAGTGTGTATGGTGAAAGACACAGGAGCACTTCAGGAGCTTATTTATTCTTAGAGAGAAGGGATGTGGTTGTGCATCATTGCATCCTCCTGCCCTTGCCCTCACTCATTCAGATATTTTCACATTGGTGAGTGGACTTTACAAATAGGTACAAGGCCAGAATCTGGTCAGAAGCAGCACATACATACCTGGCCAGCTGACGGAGGGTGTGACAGCAAAGGCTGGAGGACTGTCAGTGGGAGGGCTATGAGAGGCAGACTCATGCTGAGCTCCAGGATGGTGATGTTCAGTAAAATGGCAGGTGCTGAAGGTGCAGTGTGATGTGTGTGAAGAAGCAGTGTTGCAGTCAGAGGATTTGTGCGCAGGGGGGAAGTCCATCCATAAGACCATGTGACATAGGAATTGAAGTTGGCCATTCAGCCCATTTAGCCTGTTCCACCACTCAGTGAGACCATGGCTGATCATCCTCAACTCCACTTTCCTGCCCTTTCCTCATGATCATTGATTCCCTTACTCTGATTAAAAATCTGTCTCTCTCGCCTTTGAAAATGTATAACAACCCAGCCTCCACAGCCCTCTGGTGAAGAATTCCACACATGCAGAGAGAAATATTCCTCCTCATTTCTGCCTGAATTGTGTGACCTCTCATTTTGATTATTCCGTCTGGTCTAGACTCTCACACAAGGGGAAAGAAACTCACAGCCTATACTGTGAGGAGAAAGTGAGGTCTGCAGATGCTGGAGATCAAAGTTGAAACTTTATTGCTGGAACAGCACAGCAGGTCAGGCAGCATCCAGGGAACAGGAGATTCGACGTTTCGGGCACAGGCCCTTCTTCAGGAATGAGCAGAGAGTGTTCAGCAGGAGAAGATAAAAGGTAGGGAGGAGGGACTTGGAGGAGGGGCGTTGGAAATGTGATAGGTGGAAAGAGGTCAAGGTGAGGGTGATAGGTCGGAGTAGAATGGAGGCGGAGAGGTCAACAAGAAGACTGCAGGTCAGGAAGGCGACGTGGTCGACGGTGCCCTCCACCGCATCTCCTCCACTTCCAACTCCCCTCCTCCAAGTCCCTCCTCCCTACCTTTTATCTTCTCCTGCTGAACACTCTCTGCTCATTCCTGAAGAAGGGCATGTGCCCGAAACGTCGAATCTTCTGTCCCCTAGATGCTGCCTGACCTGCTGTGCAGTTCCAGCAATAAAGTTTCAACCAGTTACTACAGCTAACAGGTTCGTGATGCCAACATTGTTGGC
>NC_057711.1:130800653-130808332 GCF_004010195.1 Chiloscyllium plagiosum
GCCCTTCTTTAGGAATGAGCAGAGAGTGTTCAGCAGGAGAAGATAAAAGGTAGGGAGGAGGGACTTGGAGGAGGGGAGTTGGAAGTGGAGGAGATGCGGTGGAGGGCACCGTCGACCACGTCGCCTTCCTGACCTGCAGTCTTCTTGTTGACCTCTCCGCCTCCATCCTACTCCGACCTATCACCCTCACCTTGACCTCTTTCCACCTATCACATTTCCAACTCCCCTCCTCCAAGTCCCTCCTCCCTACCTTTTATCTTCTCCTGCTGAACACTCTCTGCTCATTCCTGAAGAAGGGCCTGTGCCCGAAACGTCGAATCTCCTGTTCCCTGGATGCTGCCTGACCTGCTGTGCTGTTCCAGCAATAAAGTTTCAACACAGCCTATACTGTGTCAAGTTTCCAAAGAATCTTGCATGCTTTGAGAAGGTCTCTTCTCATTCTTCTATATTCCACTGAGTACAGACCTAACCTTCTTAACCTCTCCTCCTAAGACAGTCCCAATGTACCTGGTATCAAATTCGTCATCATCCACCCAGGAGTGCAGTTATTTCCTTTTCTGTGCACACAGCACCCTCCTTCGAGAGGCTGGCAGCTTTAATTGAGAGTTATGTCTAACTGGTCAGTCCGTGGACACTGGAGCTGCACACAGATCTGCAAACTTTTGCCTTGACTTTGAGCTCAAGTTAATGGGTCAAGCTGAGAGGGAAATGAGAGGACTGGTTCCTTATGCTATTCTAGGTCCCTAATTGCCTCATCCTCTTTTGACTTTTATTATTTATAGAAGATTATAGTGAACATCTTATACACTCTCATAGACTCTCTTTTCCCCTCCTATTCATTGTATAGCTCTCCTCTGCACTTGAACATTTATGAAGCGTCTCAGTTGTATGAATTCATACATTACAGCAGTGGCTACACTCTGGAAGTAGTTAATTGATTATAAAACGCATTAGGATATCCTCTGTTTATGAAAGACACTGTAAAAATGTATGTTTTTCTCTATAAGAAAAATACATCTGTCCTAAGTGTTTATTTTCTGTCTCACTTTGATCCAATATGTTTAGCCATCCAGCTACTTCTAGCTTTGAACAACTTTACTTTTCCCCTCCTTGAACCATCTCAGCTTTGATCGCAACTCCCTCCCGTTGTTCAGTTCATGTTCATTGACCAGTTTTCAATTTTGCTTCCCCCGGTCAGATCCCATTTCAACTTTTCCTCTTCCAGTTTTTTTGTGTGTCTTCTGTTCTAAAGTCAAGTTATCATAGTCCTATCAGACTATTGGGCTGCTCTCTCATTAGAGAGAGAGAGAAAGAGATAGTTGTTGGTGGTTTAACCTGAGAAGAAGAGTCCTTCATAGTAATCTCAGGTCATATAAGAATTGAACCTTTGCTGTTGGTAACACTGTGTGTAATAAGAAAGTCATCCAGCCAACTGAGCTAATCAATCCTCTCTCTTGTTCTGTATCTTAATGATATAGTCATCAGTTTTGGCCTTTTGAGATTGGTAAGACCCTTCCTCCCACTGAAACATGCTCCAGTTGCCCCATCACATCCAGAATCTGATTCAAAGGCTCTTCCTTCCTTAAGCTTGGGATCCCACTGGGCTAGATCTGAAGAGTTGGCGAATCTGGGCTCCTTCTGCACCCAACTGCTCACTCTCCCATCTCAGCACCTGTCCTCAGCATAAATACCAGCATCTACCTTTTCCCAGCAGCTACCAGTTCTGAACAAGGGTCACTGGACTCAAAATGTTGACTCTGCTTTCTCTGTACAGATGCTGCCAGACCTACTGGGTTTCTCCAGCAATATCTGTTTTTGGATCCAAAGAGTTGCAGAATTTCTCTTTGCCCTTTACACACTTGCCAGTCCAGTTGTTGGGAGTGGGTTAGCTCAGCTGGTTAGCTGGTTGATATGTGATACACAGGGATGCTAATTCCCAAACTGGCTGTGGTTACCATGAAGGAGCCCAGGGGAGAGGTCCTTCTCAACCTCTCCCCTGGCCTGAGGCATAGTGACCCTCAGGTTAAATCACCGCCAGTCCTTTCTTGTGAGCAGGGAAAGATTTAAAAGGGAGTTGAAGAGGAACATTTTCTTACAGAGGGTGATGCGTGTATGAAAATGAACTATCAGAGGAAGTGGTAGAGGCTGGTACAATTACAACATTTAAAAGGAATCTGGATGAGTACATGAATAGGAAGGTTTTTGAAAGATATGGGCAGAATGCTGGAAAATGGGACTAGATTAATTTAGGATATCTGGTTGACATGGAGAAGTTGGACCAGAGGGTCTGTTTCCATGCTGTATAGATCTATGACTCGAATGAGAGAGCACCCTTCGGTCTGGGAACACTATGGTAACTTGACCTTTGCTCCAGTCAATATTAGGATTAATTGTAATATGAGCTGCTCCTTACGACTTTCTGTAGCTTTCCTGGAAAGTTGCTCCTTTGTTTTCTCCCTGATACTAACAATGACTATTAAACTAACTGTGCATGTATTCTGCAGGACAATATCCCAAGTTTAATCGAAACTCGCTTTTCCCCAAGCACTGCATCTCCCACAGTTCCCCAACTCTGAGCGGTGTTCATGCGCAGAGTCAGCCAGCTCTGTGTGTGTGTGTGTGCATACAAAGACTGGTATCTTCACTCAGGGTTTTAGTTACAAGGAGGAGGCTGAGAGAGGAAGTAGGAATGAATAAATCTGTGCTGTCCTTTCAGAGAAAGCGGCTTTCCTTCGCCTTTTGTCGGGAGGCAGGGAGTTGCGGAAAGTTGTTGGTAAGTTTTGTTTTGGAGAGAGGAGTTGTGCTCCCTGGTGTTTTATTGCTTTTCTTTGATGGTGGAGGTCAGCATGGATTGAGGGAGGGTGTGAAGATTTTGTTTTGCTTATCTATCTGTGTAAAGTTTGATAAAGTTATTTGTGTGCTGTATTTACTGAGCTGCTCCGCTCCTTCACCAGTGAAACAATGTGTCTCAGCCTGGAGAGTGAAATGTAGCGGGCGGTGCGGTCAATGTGAGTATTTCTGTGGTTATGAGTGACCGAGTGTTTTAATCCCAACACAAGGGCACCCCTTTCACTTCGAGTTCGAAGCTGAGGTTTTTAATTTTAATTCTCTAGAGCAGGATCCATGAGTATTGCTGGTGGGAGAAGCCAGTTAATGTGAAGGAGAACAGGTCTCAGTGACAAAGCAACAGCAGTGAACCTGTTCACATCCCCCAAGGGGGGGTCCAGTGAGAGGAGAAACCAGGGTTTCACTCTGACCCAGGCGAGAAAATGTAATATGTTTGAAGTTTAATCTTGTAGGTACTGTGATTCCTTTTTAATTCTCCAGTCCTTCATTTAAAAAAAAGCCAACTGTTGATATTTTGTTGCGCTGGGGATAATAAGGAGGAGGAGGAGGCCATTCGGCCCCTCGTGGTCACCCTGTTATTCAGTAAGATCTGGCCCGAAGTGCACTTTCCTCTCTGCCCATGTAATCCTCCACCCCTTGTAGACCAAAACCAGCTTTGAATATATTCGTTGACATGGCCCCCACTACTGTCTGGGTACAGAATTCCAAAAGTTAACAGCATTCCAAAAGAGAGAACCCCCCCCCCCCCCCCCCATGTTTGCTTTAAATGGGAGAGCCCTGTAAGACTGAGAAATAGGAACCAGGAGTAGGCTGTTTGAGCCTTTCAGTAGGATCATAGTTGATCTGGTATTCCTCACGTCCACTTTCCTACCCTTTCCTCTGTAATCCTTTGATTCCCCGACTGATCAAGAATCTATCCATCCCAGCCTGAAGTATACACACGGACTCTGTCCCACAGCTCTCTTATGGCAAGGAGTTTCAAAAACACTGCACTCTCAGAAGGAATTCCTCCTCATCTCAGTCTGATATTGTCATCCCTTTACTCTGAGATTTACTCTGAGACCACTCCTGTGGTCCTAGACCCTCCCACTGAGGGGAGATATCTTCTGTGTTTACCCTGTCAAGTTCCATAAGAATCTTATAATATACCTGTTTCTGTGTGATCTTCTAACGTTGGAGAAAAATTGAAGCCACTCCTGTTATTCAACAAAGATCTGCACAATTCGATATGCATTGGGGAGGGGGGAGTATCCATACATTTTAATTTGGAAAACATTTTGTGTTGTTTTCTTTTAAAAAAAAAGGTTATAATTCTGTGAATATTTGCAGGGATTTGGCACAAGTCTGGTGACTTATTTGCTTTTGATTTGGATTTTGCAGTTCCTTTACAAGTCTTGTTATTTCTGTGATATTTCACATGTTTATACAGTAGTGGTAGCTGGACTTGATATGACTTTTTTTTCTAAACTTTTCCTTTTTTAATGAGAGGTTTTGTTTATTTAATGATGTAATATTGTTTTGCCCTTTTTAATGGATCAAGTTTTTGCAGGAAGGCAAGCCTTCTAGTTATGGTAAACTGATGGTGATAATTCACAGGTTTTGCTGGTTTAGTTTCAATAATAACTGGAAGGGTTTGTTATGATACTGAGGCCACCTCTGACAGATTGAAAAGGAAACTGATGATATTATGAGGGTTAATCATTTGGGCAGTAAATGGATACGTGTTGATCATAACTTAGAAAAAAGTAAATGGGTGTCAACTGTAAAGCCTGTGAATAGCACAAGGTCTAAATAAGTAATGAGGAATTGCAACACAAGTGCGTTATAACTTTACAAGCCACAGTTCCTCAATATGTTTCTTATAGTTATGTAAAAAGGTGAATCCTTTGTAGTCTTCTGAAGTAATGTTTTAGATTAGATTAGATTAGATTACTTACAGTGTGGAAACAGGCCCTTCGGCCCAACAAGTCCACACCGACCCGCCGAAGCGAAACCCACCCATACCCCTACATTTACCCCTTTAACCTAACACTACGGGCAATTTAGCATGGCCAATTCACCTGACCTGCACATCTTTGGACAGTGGGAGGAAACCGGAGCACCCGGAGGAAACCCACGCAGTCAGTCGCCTGAGTCGGGAATTGAACCCGGGTCTCTGGCGCTGTGAGGCAGCAGTGCTAACCACTGTGCCACCGTGCCGCCCCAGATGTTGTTGTTGACCCAAATTCTATTGCTTTGCTTATTTTATTTTCTAAGAGAATGTAGAGAATTGAGTAACTCCATTTAGGTCTAGATGACTAGCAAATACTACTCCATTTGCTGTAGCAGTTGACATTGTCTGAATTCCCTGATTAGATTGCTGCTGTGTAATCTACACCTATTCGGTATCTTAAATTTACAATAGATGAGAATCACAGAAACTAGGTTAAGATTCTATCTATTATTCACTACTTCAAAACTGAAATAATTTCATGACTAGTGCTTCTTTGTTATAATTCCACAGGACAAATCGTCAGAAAGCTCTGCATTTGTCAGATTCCATGACTAGCCATCATGGAGTCTATTTTAGTTTATGTAGTAAACAGAACACTGGTTTCTCTCCCCCACTGAGACCTAGGTTTAGCTCCAGCTCAGACTAGAGCAGAAATAAATCAATTTTGGTTGTCAAGGTAAGTTAATACAGCCTCACAAATTTCCAGTTCGCAATGAATGTGAGTTTGTATTGGTTCAGGTCAGATGGTAGCATATGTATTTGAGTTGGTAGACTATTCATTTGAAGAATGGATGTGTAGCTTAGGCACTTGCAATTTCATTATTGGGTGCTCTTTTATTAATGAGGCATGAAGCCAGAATATGCCTATCGTGGATATTTAGGTTGGTGTGAAAGAAATGTATAACACTAATTTAAAATATCAACTTTCATCCTCCTGTCAACACCCAAAATCCGATTAGCTGGTTGTAATTTCTTTAATGTGGGAGTGATGTACAAATCTGATGCTGTTTTACTCCTTTGGATAATTTAGGAAAATAGTAGGAACATGAAACCTGCCCTGCTCCCGATTTTAGTTTGTCTTGATCTCTACCTTTTTTTTAAAAAACTTATTTCGTAGGTGTACAAGAATAGAACATAGAATATTAAGTGCAATACAGGCCCTTCGGCCCTCGATTATGCCACAGGTCGGTGCAACAATCTGAAGCCCATCTAACTTGCACTATTCCATTATCATCCACATGTTTATCCAATTACCATTTTAAATGCTGTTAAAGTTGGTGAATCTACTACTGTTGCAGGCAGTACCTTCCATGCCCTTAGTTTCTTTACTCAGAGTAATATCTCTGACATCTGTCCTATATCTATCACCCCTCAATTTAAAGCTATATCCCCTCGTGCTAGCCATCGCCATCAGAGGAAAAAGGCTCTCACTGTCCACCCTATCTAACCCTCTGATTATTTTATGTCTCAATTAAGTCACCTCTCAACCTTCTTCTCTCCAGTGAAAAAAAGCCTCCAGTCCCTCAACCTTTCCTCATAAGACCTTCCCTCCATGCCAGACAACATTCTAGTAAATCTCCTCTGAGCCCTTTCCAAAGCTTCCATATCCTTCCTATAATACGGTGACCAGAACTGTACGCAATATTCCAAATGCGGCCGCACTAGAGTTTTGTACAACTGTAGCATGACCTCATGGCTTCAAAATCCAATCCCTCTACCAATGAAAGCTCACACACCATATGCCTTCTTAACAACCCTATCAACCTGGGAGGCAACTTTGAGGGATCTATATACAGAGTCACCAAGACCTCTCTGCTCATCTACACAACCAAGAAACTTGCCATTAGCCCAGTACTCTTGATTCCTGTTGCTCCTTCCAAAGTGAATCAGCTCACACTTTCCTGCATTAAACTCCATTTGCCATCTCTCGGCCCAGCTCTGCAGCTTATCTATGTCCCTCCTGTAACCCACAACATCCTTCAGCACGATACACAATTCCACCAACCTTAGTATCATCTGCAAATTTACTAATCCATCCTTTTATGCCCTCATCAGGTCATTTTATCAAAATGTCAAACAGTATTGGCCCCAAAACAGATCGTTGCGGTACACCATTAGTAACTGAACTCCAGGATGAACATTTTCCATCAACCACCAACCTCTGTCTTTGTTCAGCTAGCCAATTTCTGATACAAACAGCTAAATCACCCTCAATCTCATGCCTCTGTATTTTGTGCAATAGCCTACTGTGGGAAGCCTTAACAAATGCCTTACTGAAATCCATTTATCCACCACATCAACCGCTTTACCCTCACCTACCTGTTTGGTCACCATCTCAAAGAACTCAATAGAGTTTGTGAGGCACTTGGACTTCAGGGTTAACTTAAGAGGAGGGCTTATACAAATTAGGCCCGTTTTCTCTAGAATTTTAGAAGGTTAAGAGATGATTTGATCAAAGCCTTGAAGATATTATTAAGAAAATATGGGATAGATAAACTATATTAAAGTATGGGAGACTAATTGATTGATTGATTGATTGATTAGCAAGGTTAGATCTCATGGTTAGATCTCATGAAATGCAGGGAGAACTAACCATTTGGATACAGAACTGGCTCAAAGGTAGAAGACAGAGGGTGGTGTTGGAGGGTTGTTTTTCAGACTGGAGGCCTGTGACCAGTGGAATGCCACAAGGATCGGTGCTGGGCCCTCTACTTTTTGTCATTTACATAAATGATTTGGATGTGTGCATAAGAGGTACAGTTAGTAAGTTTGCAGATGACACCAAAATTGGAGGTGTAGTGGACAGCGAAGAGGGTTACCTCAGATTACAACAGGATCT
>NC_057711.1:130808396-130864877 GCF_004010195.1 Chiloscyllium plagiosum
TTCTGGTCTCCTTCCTATCAGAAAGATGTTGTGAAACTTGAAAGGATTCAGAAAAGATTTACAAGGATGTTGCCAGGGTTGGAGGATCTGAGCTACAGGGAGAGGCTGAACAGGCTGGGGCTGTTTTCCCTGGAGCGTCAGAGCTGCGGGGTGACCTTATAGAGGTTTACAAAATTGAGGGGCATGGATAGGATAAATAGGCAAAGTCTTTTCCCTGGGGTTGGGAGTCCAGAACTAGAGGGTATATGTTTAGGGTGAGAGGGGAAAGATATAAAAGAGACCTAAGGGGCAACTTTTTCACGCAGAGGGTGGTACGTGTATGGAATGAACTACCCTCCACAACAGAGGATGTTGTGGAGGCTGGTACAGTTGCAACATTTAAGAGGCATTTGGATGGGTATATGAATAGGAAGTGTTTGGAGGGATATGGGCCAGGTGCTGGCAGGTGGGACTAGATTGGGTTGGGATATCTGGTCAGCTTGGACAGGCTGGACCGAAGGGTGTGTTTCCATGCTGTACATCTCTATGACTCTATATGCACTGGTTGGGCATTGGAGAACTATGAGCATAGTCTGAGAATGAGGGCCAAACCATTGTGAGATGTTAGGAAGCACGCCTACACTCAAAGGATGAGAGAGGTTTGGAACTCCTATCCATTGACAGCAGTGAATGAAGGATCAGTTGGTAAGTTTAAATCTGAGAATTTTTTGTTAAGCAAAAGTGGTAATAGATATGTGCCAAAGGCAGGTATGTGGAATTAGGCCACAGGTCATCCATGATCTCATTGAGTGGTGGAACAGGCACGAGGGGACCTCTCTTCCTGTTCTCCTATATCCTTTTAATCTAACAATCAGTCTGAAAAACCATATTTCCTCATCAATGCACAGCCTTATTGACTCAGACGTTTTAACAGCCTCAGATTTGATCACCCTTTCTGAACTTGAACAGAAAGCCAGTCGTGATCTTTCTGGATGCTGTTTTATTTTATTTAACCATAAAGCGATATCTCACTTTATGGATGTCAGCTCCATCAGAGAACAGGCTGTGGTTGTTGGGATTGTGAAGGTGAGTGGAACACTAAGCTTCTTGGAATTTTAATCTCTTAACCAGCTTGATGAAAGGATGGAATAGTTTGCTTTTGTAGATTTGCTTCTCTGGTGATTACACCTTAGCAGTAACTTATGAAATTACTGAAATTCATACTTCTCTGACTTGGAATGTATCTGAGGGTAAATCTCTTGCTTGGAGCATGTTTTAGCTTAACTTCATGAAGGTTTTTTGCCTCTTTCAAAATTAATAACCTGTCTTTTAAAGCAGTACAATGTTAACATGCCTTCTCCAGTTAAATATTGGGGGGGGGGGCGCGGTGGCTAGGTATGGAAAAAGCAACTGAGTCAAAGAAGGAAATCTTAGGACAGATGACCAAAATCTTGGTCGAATTGCTCATTTTTCTTTTTCAGGAAGATAGCTGGAGTGAAAGAAGGTTTGAGGAGGCATTTTGAGTTTGCAGGGCTCAGACAGCTGGTGTTGCAACTGCCAAGATTGGGAACAAAGCAGAAAGTGGGAAAATTATAGAAGCCAGAGTTGGCGGAAAGTTTTCAAAGAATGCTGGCACGGTGGCACAGTGGTTAGCACTGCTGCCTCACAGCGCCAGAGACCCGGGTTCAATTCCCGCCTCAGACGACTGACTGTGTGGAGTTTGCACGTTCTCCCCGTGTCTGCGTGGGTTTCCTCCGGGTGCTCCGGTTTCCTCCCACAGTCCAAAGATGTGCAGGTCAGGTGAATTGGCCATGCTAAATTGCCCGTTGTGTTAGGTAAGGGGTAAATGCAGGGGTATGGGTGGGTTGCGCTTCGGCGGGGCGGTGTGGACTTGTTGGGCCGAAGGGCCTGTTTCCACACTGTAAGTAATCTAATTGTATGGGATTAGTTGGTTTTGAGGTAGGAAGGGCTAAAGACATGGTAATCGTTGTCTCCAAGGATGAGAAATTGAATATCAAGGCTAATATGGTACCACTATTTAAGAAAGCTGGTAAGGATAAGCCAGGAACTATAGACCAGTGAGCCTGACGTCGGTGGTGGGCAAGCTGTTGGAGACAATCCTGAGGGATAGGATTTCCATGTATCTGGAAAGGCAAAGACTGATTTGGGATAGTCAATATGGCTTTGTGCGTGGGAAATCATATCTCACGAACTTGATTGATTGAGTTTTTTGAAGAAGTAACAAAGAGAATTGAGGGCAGAGCGATGGACATGATCTATATGGGCTTCAGTAAGGCATTCGACAAGGTTCCCCATGGAAGACTAGTTAGCAAGGTTAGATCTCATGGAATACAGGGAGAAGTAGCTGCTTGGGTACAGAACTGGCTCAAAGGTAGAAGACAGAGGGTGGTGGTGGAGGGTTGTTTTTCAGACTGGAGGCCAGTGGAGTGCCACATGGATCGGTGCTGGGTCCTGTACTTTTTGTCGTTTACGTAAATGATTTGGATGTGAGCATAAGAGTTATAGTTAGAAAGTTTGCAGATGACACCAAAATTGGAGGTGTAGTGGACAGTGAAGAACGTTACCTTAGATTACAATGGGATCTTGATCAGATGGGCCAATGGACTGAGGAGTGGCAGATGGAGTTTAATGTAGATAAATGCGAAGTGCTGCATTTTGGGAAAGCAAATCTTAGCAGGACTTAATGGTAAGGTCTTAGGGAGTGTTGCTGAACAAAGAGACCTTGAAGTGCAGGTTCATAGCTCCTTGAAAGTGAAGTCGCAGGTAGATAGGATAGTGAAGGTAGTGTTTGGTAATCTTTTCTTTATTGGTCAGAGCGTTGAGTATAGGAGTTGGGAGGCCATGTTGGGACTGTACAGGACATTGGTTAGGCCACTGTTGGAATATTGCATGCAATTCTGGTCTCCTTCCTATCAGAAGAATGTTGTGAAACTTCAAAAGGGTTCAGAAAAGGGGATGGCACGGTGGTATAGCAGTTAGCACTGCTGCCTCACAGCACCAGGATCCCAGGTTTGATTCCATCCTCGGGTGACTGCCTATGTGGAGTTTGCACATTCTCCCTGTGTCTGCGTGAATTTCCTTTGGGTGCTCCAGTTTCCTCCCACAATCCAAAGATGTGCAGGTCAGGTGAATTGGTCATGCTAAATTGCCCATACTCGGGGGTGAATATGGGGAATGGGTCTAGGTGGGTTACTCTTCGGAGGGTTGGTGTGGACTTGTTGGGCCAAAGGGCCTGTTTTTCCATACTGTAAGGGAATCTAATCTAATCTAATCTAAAGGATTTACAAGGATGTTGCCTGGGTTGGAGGATGTGAGCTATAGGGAGAGGCTGAACAGGCTGGGGCTGTTTTCCCTTGAGTGTCGGAACCTTATAGAGGTTTATAAAATCATGAGGTGCGTGGATAGGATAAATAGACAAAGTCTTTTCACTGAGGTGGGGGAACCAGAAGGCATAGGTTTAGGGTGAGAGGGGAAAGCTATAAAAGAGACCTAAGTGGCAATGTTTTCACGCAGAGGGTGGTGCGTGTATGGAATGAGCTGCCAGAGGAAGTGGTGGAGGCTGGTACAATTACAACATCTAAAAGGCATCTGGATGGGTATATGAATAGGAAAGGTTTGGAGTGATATGGACAAAGTAAGTACTTCAGATACTGGACATCAGAGTCAAGATTAGAATGGTGCTGGAAAAGCACAGCAGGTCAGGCAGCATATGAGGAGCAGGAAAATTGACGCTTTGGGCAAAAGCCCAAAAAAGGGATATGGGCTGGGTGCTGGCGAATGGGACTTGATTAAGTTTGGATATCTGGTTGGCATGGATGAGTTGAACTGAAGGATCTGTTTCCGTGCTGTACATCTCTATGACTTTAAGCCGTTGTAGTTCAGATCGCACGAGGTTGTTTACTTTGTGAATGCAAATCACCTGAAGCCAAGTCATGGTCTCTTCATTTGCTGAGTTTAAGATGACTACTTCACTCCTTAGTCTGGATGGAGGACAGGCCCTGAATATGTGCGGTATTAGGGCTTTTTCCACGGGTGTAAAGTGTTTTGCATGACAGTCCCAGCAGTGGGAGGTGGCTCTGCAGGGTGAACTGAACCTGTTTAATAACAATCCCTTTTGACCTAATAGCTCAAAGCCTATTTCATGGATTGGGTTCATCCCAAGCAACTTGTTTGTAACTTCCTGTGTTTCCCATTCCTTGATACAGAGGATATCTGCTGGTGGATCATGTTCTGAACAGCTGCTTCATATAGGATACAAGGCGGGTAGTGGGCAGTGGGTGGGTTGTACATGTTATCATGGAGTGGCTGAGTGTGTTAGAGTGGAATGGTTTCAACTAGCTTGTGAATTTTCCCCAGTAAGCTGAATAGTCAGGAATGATGTCTGTGAGGATAGGAAGCCAGGGGATTGGTGTTGACCAGAAGTTCCAATTATGATGTGCATTATTGCATAGACACATTTAGTTGTTTGACCATGGCCAGACAGCTGTACAGTGTTCTGCTGTGCGGTTTAATGGGCAATAGGTTCATGGTGCATAGTAGTAATGTCCCTACGTCTGAATCTGGAGACTCACCTGTCCCAAGGTTGACTATCTCAGCGCCGGGAGGACTAGGTTCAAGTCCCACTTGCTCCAGAGGTGTCTATTAGCATCTCTGAATGAGGAGAAAATGTAAAAAAACAATTATTGCATGGTTTAACATCTTTGTGCATATACAATGGAACACATTAACTGCAACTTTAAGTCTGTGGAAAATTTGTTTCAGGTGACAGTTTTATATGTCAGTTATTTTGAAAGTCTATTGTTAACTTGAGTCTATTTTTAATTCCCTTTTTTTAAATATGGTGGTGTCTCAGAAATTAATGTTTTCTTTGCCTTCAGCTTTAAGTTAAATAGAGTTCACATTTATTTATTAATTCTTCTCATTCTGCTTCTGTATAATTCCAAATACCCTTCAAGCAACAGAAGGTATGATCTTCTACAGTTACTATATTATTTACCAAATGAGTTGGTATGAATTGTATAACAAAAAAGTAGCTCCTGAAAATCAAAAACGAACTCCTGGAAGATACCATGATGAGACCTCCAAAAACGTTATTTTGATTCCTTGTGTGTTTTGAAGTACATAAGTTATTGATGTTTTCTTTAAATATCACAGGCAAGTGATGAGAGTTGGGGGGTACATAGAGGCAACTGAAGGTATAGCTACAAACAGTAGAACGACATGAAGTTTGGATAAGAGAACAGAGTAAAGACTTTTGACTTGAGGGCTATAGGGCTAAGTCTTGAGAGATTAAAAGTACAGAAGGGTAAGAAAACCAATGGATTTAAGTTGTGACCAGAAAATTTGAAAATTAGAAGGTGCTAAGAGACCAGATCAACAAGGATGGGGCTGATGGGTGAATAGGACCCCTGATAAATGTGAGATGATGCACTTTGGAAGAACGAACAAAAAAGGGAGTATTCGATGAGTGGAAGGTCACTAGGAAGCTCAGAGGAACAGCAGGGTTTTGGGGGTGCTTGTCCACAAATCCCTGAAGGTTGCAGGACAGGTGAATAGAGTCGTTAAGAAGGCAATATGGATGCATGCTGTTATCAGTCATGGCATAGATGACAAGAGCAGGGAGGTGATGTTGGACCTGTGCAGGACCTTAGTTAGGTCACAGCTGGAATACTGTGTGCCTTTCTGGTCACCACAGGAAGGATGTAGTAGCACTCGAAAGGGTAGAGAGGAGATTCACCAGGATGTTGCCTGGGTTGAAGTATTTTAGTGATGAAGAGAGACTGGATACGCTCTTGTTTTCTTTGGAGCAGAGAGGGTTGAGTGGAAACCTGACTGAGGAGGATAACATCATGAGGAACATAATAGGTTGAATAGAAAGCAGCTGTTCCCCCTCCATCAAAGGGCCTATAACAAGGGGGCACGGCTCTTGTGGTACAGTGATAGCCTTCCTATCTCTGATCTCAGAGGCCTGGGTTCAAATCCTACCTGTTCCAGAGGTGTGTTCTAACATCTCTGAGCAGGTTAAAATTATGCTTCTTTGTAAGATTTTTTTTTTTTGAAGTGAAAAGCAGGAGGTTTAGAGGAATTTTGAGGAAAAACCTTTCTCACCCAGAGGGTGGTGGCATCTAGAATGCATTGCTTGGGAGGGTAGTTGATGCGGGAAAACACACAACCTTGAGAAAACACTTGGAGGAACATGTGAAGCATCATAGCATTCAAGATTATGGGCCTAATGTGGGAAAGTGAGACTCATGTTGGTAAAATATTTTTGGTGGTACAGATTCAAAGGGCTGAAAAGCCTTTCCTGATCTGTATGATTCTATGTACTTCAGAATATGGACAAAATATGTCCGAGTCAGAGAGGCACAGCAGGGAAACAGATCCTTTGGTCTAACTCGTCAATGCCGACCAGATATCCTAAAATCTAGTCCCGTTTGCCAACAATAAACCTTTCCTTTACATAATCCCATCCAGATGCCTTTTAAATGCTGCAATTGTACCAGCCTCCACCATTTCCTCTGGCAACTCATTCCATAGACGCACCACCCTCTGTGTGAAAAAGTTGCCATTTAGGTCCCTTTTAAAATTTTTCTCCTTTTCTCCCTAAACCTATGCCCTCTAGATCTGGACTCGCCCACCCTAGGAAAAATCCCTTTGCTTTTTACCTTATTCATGCCCCTCATGATTTTGTAACCCTCTATAAGGTCACCCCTCTGCCTCCGACGCTCCAGGGATGAATAGCTTGAGGTTATAAGGGAAAGCAAACTGGCTAGGAGAAATACGAGATGTGACAGCATGAATAATGGATTTGGTAGCAGATGGTTGAAGTAGGCATGGAGGCAGGGTGCAGACACAGACTGAAGTAGTTTAAGATGATGATTAGAGGGTGGATGTCATGCTGAAGTTGTGATCAGTCCGGTTCTGACAGGAATTGTATCTAAGATTGAAATAGATAGCAAGTTTACGGTGGGTTTAAATATTGAATTTTTCCAATATTTAACCAGAGAAAATAGTAAATCATCTGATAATGATGATAAAGCAGTCTTTCGCAGAGGAACTGGAGAAATCCAGTTGATTGTTGAGCAAGGGCATCTGAAATACTTTAAATCACATAATAAAATTCACATTCATGGGATTTAGTAGTTTGTTGCTGTTACCTGACACAGTTTGCTAAATTTAAGAAATACTATAGTTTCTGCTTTCTTGTGATATTTGTTTGCCATATAATCTTAAGAATGACTATTGGATTTTTGCCAAGTTAAAAATCACACAACACCAGGTTATAGTTCAACAGGTTTAATTGGAAGCACTAGCTTTCGGAGCACCGCTCCTTCATCAGGTGACTATCACCTGGTGTTGTGTGATTTTTAACTTTGTACACCCCAGTCCAACACCAGCATCTCCAAATCATGACTCTGATCGACACCACTAACTGCTGCATTTTAGCCAGCATGTGAACTATTCTCATTTGTTTAAATTGTTACTTGCTGATGGGTTAACTTTATCCATGATCAATAATATCCTCAACTGAAGGAGAATTATGACGAGATAAAACAAAGAACTGTGGATGATGAAAATCTGAAACAAACAACATAAATTGCTGGTGAAACTCAGCAGGCCTGACAGCATCTGTGGAGAGAAACCAGAGTTAATATTGAGTGTAGTGACCCTTCCTCCCAATGCCTGCCTGACCAAAGATCACTGGACCCGAGAGTTAGGATGAATTGAGCTGAAGTCAGAAGCTTCAACATACAGTTTTCAGAATCCCTTCCTGTTCTTTTTCCACTTTATTTTGTGAAACAAACCGTGATTCAAAAGATGATTTACGCTATCTTAGTCCATCCATATTAAAAGGTTCAGCCTTTCATCATCTTGACTGTATATTTACTCTCTGCATAATGAACGTCGTACCATCTTGTTGAATGATTAGAATCCCTACAGTGTGGAAACAGGGTCTTTGGCCCAACAAGCCCACACTGACCCTCAAGAGTAACCCACACAGACCCATTCTCCAAGCTGAAAATGTGTTGCTGGAAAAGCGCAGCAGGTCAGGCAGCATCCAAGGAGCAGGAGAATCGACGTTTCGGGCATGAGCCCTTCCTGAAGAAGGGCTGACCTGCTGCGCCTTTCCAGCAACACATTTTCAGCTCTGATCTCCAGCATCTGCAGTTCTCACTTTCTCCTAGACCCATTATCTGACCCTATATTAACCCTTGACTAATACACCTAACACTATGGGCAATTTAGCTTGGCTAACTGCATATCTTTGGATTTTGGGAGGAAACCCGCACAGACATGGGGAGAATGTGCAAACTCCACACAGCCAGTCACCTGAGGTGGGAATAGAACCCAGGTCCCTCAGTGGTAACCACTGAGCCACTGTGCTGCCCATTTGTTCTTTTGCAATTTAACTTGAGGTTACTTTTTGAATTTACTTTTTTAAAATATCTTAACTACCTCTATAAAATTACCTCTGGTTATTCAATCTTGCCATAAAAAGCTCTTTTTTTGTTTAAAAGAAGTCTTTTTAGACTCTCAAACTCAGCACTGGATATCAACCTTTTGCTTTCTGTCCCCACTGTACCCAGTCTTTGAATTTACATTTGTGGGCAGTTCAGAGGAGGTTCACTAGATTTTTCCACCCTTCATCTCTGGAATCACTGCATGGAGGCTAGTATCCCATCACCAAGTCACCCTTTATTTACATGTGCACAGTACTTGGGCACTGACCAGCCAGCTCAGAGCCAGTCCCTAGCCTGAGAAGAGCTTTAGAATCTCCTGCTTATATCAGTCAGCCAGGGCTCCCTGATTGGGGCTATTAACCTGGGCCAATCGGAGATCTCCTACTCAATGAGATCCACTTGGCCCTGATCTTGGTCCCAATAACTACAGGGGTTTGAGAAATCAAACAGTTTAGGCCTATACTTTCTGAAGTTTAGAAGAATGAGTAGAAATCTAATTGAGGCAGAGAAGATGCTGGGAGAGGATTGACACAGATGCTGCTGACGTAGAGAGGATGTTTCCTCATGGGAAAATCTAGAATGAGAGATCACAGTGGAGCAGAATTGAGAGATAAAGAGAAATTACTCCCCTCCAAAAGGTCATGAATCTGTGGACTTCATCACCCCAGGGTGCAGTGGATGGTGGAACATTGATTAAATTTAAGGAAGAGTTGGACAGATTTTTTAACTAGTGGGTTCGAGGGTTATGGAGAGCGGGCAGGGAAGTGAATTTGAGGCCAAGATGAGTTCAGCCGTGATCAAATGACTGAACTGGTTGGAGGGGCTGAAAGGCCTACTCTTTCCCCTAATTATGTAAATCTCTCCAGTATTAAGTTTAGTTCATTTATACTACATTTAATTTTGTTGGGGCTCTTTGAAATTTGACATTCACAGTACATTTTCTCCTTTACTACCATTTCAGCCAGACCCTAGTATTCAACCATATTTTTAGTCATTTATTATAAACTCACTGTGTTCCCAGGTAAAATTGATTGGAACATTTTTCATAAGTGATGAGAGAACTAAACCCAACCCTATGATTTACTGAGAGGATTACTGTGCACCATCTTTAATTTATATGCAGCTGAAGAAGCAGAAATGTGGGCTTAAGACACATTTTGGTTAGTGGCTTGAAATATTGTACCAAGCATAAAATTAAATCTGTGTATTTGGGTGGGAAGAGAGGGAGCCAGCATCTACTGACCTGTTAGTCTGATGGCAGAGAAGGTGCAGGGGAGTATGTGGATGTGGTGTAATTTGAGTTTTAATGATTTAAATTATTAGACTAATTAAATCACGAGATAGTGGAGTAGTACATTTGCATGGATGGCAGATGTGTTTTTTTTTCTTTCTTTTTAACCCCCACACTACCACCTAAGTGTGGTAGTGCTTATTTTTTTTTCCCCAATGGCAGATGTGTTAATGGAGTGATTGGAATGAGGGCCAGGTGGATCTCATTGACTGAGATCATTGTTTGGGATTATTAACCTGGGATGATCAGGGACGCTCTGGCTGACCGATTTACAGCCAGCAGATTTAGAATCTCTTCAGTTTAGGGTACTGACTTTATGCTGGCTGGGTTATAGTCAGTGTATTACTGCTGTTGTGGGTATTTGCTTTTTTATGGGGGGGTGGGAGATTCCTGAACTGGCTGAATTATATAGCCATATAAATAAAAGCAAATTACTGCGAAAGCTGGAATCTGAAATCAAAAGAGAAAATGCTGGAAAATCTCAGCAGGTCTGGCAGCATCTGTAAGGAGAGAAAAGAGCTGACGTTTTGAGTCTAACTGACCCTTTGTCAAAGCTTTGATTTGTTCAGATTTTCCAGCATTTTCTCTTTTGGAATTATATAGCTAGTTTGTTAACTGATATTCCTTTTTTCTTATTATTGAGAATTGATTTCTAAACTGCCTGATCACACAGTCAGTGTTTCAGATGTAACTCAGTTCTCATTAGGGAATTGTTGTTTCATTGGCTGGTTGCAGCATCTGTGTCACTCTTTTCTCCTTTACTTTTGAGAAAAGAACTATGCTGATTTTGTGGTAGGGCTTGTCCCTTACATTCTGGTTTGTTTTCTTCTGAATGTGTTTTCACTTTTTTGGTGTTTGCACTGAGCCCTTGTGAGAAAATGCGTCTTTCCAGATGAGCTGGCCCTTTGTGGGTGACTAGGCCTCTGTAAAAACTGAACACCTGTGTGTCTGCTGGGAGATGAGCAATTGCTGAATCCTAGAGTGGACCAAACCCCTGTGAGTTAACTGCACCTTTACAATGTACTGTGTCCCTGTGAGTGGGCCTATTTCTTTGGATGGACCAGGCCTCAGAAGACTGAACACCTGTGTGTGTGGTGTGGACTCGGCCTTCGGGACTGGACCAAATCTCCGAGTTAACTGCAGCTTCACAATGTGCTGTGTTCGAGAGTGGGCCTGGTTCTCCCTGGAAGAGCCAGGCCTTAAGGGAGACTGATCACCTGTGTGTATGCTGGGAGGTCAGCATTTGCTACATCCTGGAGTTTCAGTGTGGACTCTGCTTTCAGGTGTAGACTCTGCCTTTGTCTTCGAAAATGTATTGAGGATTTTGTGAAATCTGCTACTGTATGTGGGTTTTGTAATTAATTGTTTGAGTACGGGCCAGAGTGGGCTAGTCAGTACATGGGGTGGCCGGGAGCTGGAGGGTCAATGACCGGCCAAGGGGGATTTGTTAGTACGCAGAGTGCCTGAGGGCTAGGTAGCTGACAGTGTGCCTGTAGGAAAGCTGGTCAGGGGAGAGGGGCAGCTAGTACACGGGCTGACTGGGGGCCGGAGGGTTGATGACTGGCCTGGAGGAAAGTAGGCCAGGAGGAACCTGTCAGTACGTGGGGTGGGTGGGGCCAGGCAACTGTTAGCGTCCTCACAGGAAAGCCGGTATAGGCCAGTCAGTACATGGGAGGCTGAGCCAGTCGGCTGATAGCAACTCAAAGGAAGGCTGACCGGTGAAGGACTGGTCAGTATGCAGGGAGGCTGGGACCTGGGCAGCTGATGGCTGGTCCGTAGGAACACTGGCCAGGAAGAAGGGTTAGTCAATACGTGGGGCGGCTGGGAGCTGGAAGGCTGATAGCCCGACTGTAGGAGGGCAGGTCGGGGCTGGTTTGTTTAGCACGCGGGGTGATTGGGAGTCGGTGACGGATGTCCATCCCAGAGGAAAGCGGGCTGGGGAGGGTCAGTCAATATACAGGGTAGTGAGAGACCAGAAGACCAACAGCCAGCTCGTAGGAGATTGGCCCGGGGTAATTAGTCAGTACGCATGGTGACTGGGAGCTGGGTGATCGACCAGCCTAGAGGAAAGTGGGCCTAGGGAGGGTCAGTCAGTACGCAGGATGGCCACTGTCCTGCAGGAAGGGTAGCCATGAGCCATCTGTTCACTACGTGGTGGAGACTGGTGTCGTGTCTTTTGTAACAGCTATATTGGGCCTGTGCTCTATGCACTTTTTATGATTTGAATGCACTGTCTTGTCTGTGTTTGTTACTGTTGTCTTTGTGGTGAATGGAAGTGGGATTTGAGGTTTGTCCTCCTCTCCCTGAAGGACTGGTTGAACGATGAGGTTTGGTGTTTAGCTTTTTTTTTTAAGATTAGATTACTTAGTATGGAAACAGGCCCTTCGGCCCAACAAGTCCACACCGACCCGCCGAAGAGCAACCCACCCAGACCCATTCCCCTACATTTACCCCTTCACCAAACACTACAGGCAATTTAGCAGGGCCAATTCACCTAAACTGCACATCTTTGGACTGTGGGAGGAAACCGGAGCACTCGGAGGAAACCCACGCAGACACAGGGAGAATGTGCAAACTCCACACAGACAGTTGCCTGAGGCAGGAATTGAACCCGGGTCTCTGGTGCTGTGAGGCAGCAGTGCTGACCACTGTGCCACCTTGTCACCCACTGCCCTTTCCCCTGTAAATAGTGTTTTTTTTTGTGTGAACTGCTGCTTTGTTTATTGTAAACTGTATTTTGTACTGTTTAATAAAATAAAAAGTAATATAACCAGGGGGGGAAAATAAGCAGGAGATTCATACTAGTAACTGGCTCTGAGCTGAATGGTCTGAGCCCATATACTGTGCACATGTGTATATAAAGGGTTACTTGGTAATGGGACACCAGGCTCCATGCAGTTATTTCGGAGCCAAATGCCATTTCTCAGGTTGGCAAACTGTGACTTGTGGGGCACCACAAGTATCAGTGTCTGGGCCTCAGCAATCATTTGGAAGTAGGAACCAAGTGTAATATCTCCAAGTTTATAAATGATGTAGAACTGGATGGGAATGAATGTTGTGAGCATGAAACAAAGAACTTTCAAGATAATTTAGATATGCTGAGTGAATGGACAGCAATGTGCCAGATGTAACATCGTGTAGGTAGTTATGAGGTTATCACTCTGATAGGAAGAACCGGCGTGGAATATTTCTTAAATGGTGAGAGATTGGGAACTGTTCGTGTCTAAAAGGACATTGAGCTTGTTTGTGCGGCACTGACAGCTAACAAACAGGTGCAGCAAGCAACTAGGAAGGTGAATGGTCCATTACAAGAGGATTTGACTGCAGGAGTAAAGATGTCTTGCTATAATTGTATCCACTCCCAGTGAGACTGCACCAGGAGAGTCATGTGCAGCTTTAGTTCCCCTGCTGAAGGAAAGCTGTCCTCCGCGGTGGAACTGTCTGACAGGGAGAGATTGAGAAGGCTGGGTCTGTATTCTCATTCAGAGGAATGGGAGGTGATTTCATTGAAACTTAAAAGGATTTTCTAAGGGTGTGACAGGGTAAATACAGGAAAGATGTTTCTCTTGCTGGGGCCCTAAAACCTGGGGGGGAGTGGTCGCAGTCTCAGAATAAGGGGCATACTATTTAGAAATGAGATGAGGAATTTCTTCACTGTGGTGAACGTTTAGAATTCTGTACCACAAACAGCTGCGGAATCTTAGTCATGGAGAATGTTCACGATAGCGATTAATAGATTTCTATCCACCAATGACATCAAAAGAGTTTGGACAATGACTTTGATGTACAGGAGGTCCCAAAGTTAAGAACTTCCAACTTACCAATGGACTCCCATACAGGGCTGGTATGTGAACATTTCCTGAACTTCGAAATGGTTGCTTTATATTGTCCTGTAGTTTGTTCCAACTTGTGTACAAATCAGCTTGTGGTTGGAATCCAGAATGGAACCTGTTTGCCGCCAGGTTGACTGGCCATGGTGTAGAATGGTAAAGTTTAAAGGCTGAGTGGCCTATTATTGTAGTTAGCGTTTTGTTAATAGATTGACAGTCTATTGAGGTTGATCAGCTTCCATCAGCAGCAAAGTGGCAGAATGTTTTTACTAATAGAAGGGAAGTGTTAGCAGGGGAGATGGATCACAGCAAATGATTGAGGTGGAGGGAGAGAAAGGGAGGGCTTGAGGAACAGCAAATGGCAACAACGTGCCAGCTGCCTGTGAGTGAGACACTCCCCAGTCAACCACCACCTCACCCCATGCTCATGTGACTTCTACTGAGGCCAGCTCAGAATGAGCCCCACCAGATATGAACCAAGATCAATCCAACTCCTTTTCTTGTGCTTAGACCTGTACCCTTCCCCAGTGAACAGAACCTCCGGTCTGGTGTCGCTCTCTATAACACTCTTGTAACTAAGAATGGCAAAATAAGTTTTTATTAATAGACTGAGCTTTTTGTTTTAAATTTCTAAAATTTATAGAACTCAATGTCACCAATCTGCAGTTGTGTTGACCCCGTACCTGTCAGATTATTGGCTTGGATCTCTGGCCAGCAATATGACACTATAGTCTTCCCCCCCCCTGCTTTGCTGTTTTGTGTTTTTAATGATTATTTATATTAATTATTCATCTTGTTATGACTTAACTGGAAAGAGCTAAGTGCTGATAATCATGCCCCGCTCTTCCACAAGCTGTTCCAAAATGCAGTAAATCTTAAGGTGGCCTGACTGCTGTTAACGGTCAGAAGCTAATTCTTGCCTCTTGTGGTTCAGAGATACTGTCCCTATCCCTGGACTGGGAGACAGGGATCAAGTCCCAGTGCTCCAGATGTGTGCACTAACATCTCTGAATAGATTGGTTAGAAATAGAAGATAATTTTTTTAAAAAGTTCTTACCATCCTTTGTCATTAATGGAAAATAACTCTTTGTAATGCTTAACATTTTAATGGGATTTCTAATCTATTATTTAGCAATTTAAATGGTACCCTTTCAAAAATTCCAAACTTTCTTACATTCACTCTCTATTAAGACAGACAAATTGTTTGATGTACATTGTATGGGTGGCAAAAGAATGCAGATTGGGTGAACAAAACTCTGAAGATTAAAGTCCAGATTTCAAGGGTGTTCTGATTTGTCTTGCAGTCCTTTTTGATTTTTAGTACTGATAACACTGTAAAGTGATAGTTGTTCGTTACTTCAGTGACTGATTCTACAATCCTAGGTCTTGTTCAAATTCTTTGTTAAGCTTTCTTGGTTTTTCTGTCTTTTTTCCCACGTGGAGGGACAGACAGATGCTAACAGCTTGCAGGATGCTCTGGTAGTTTTCTTTCTCCACTACCCTGGCACTTTGAGACTTCTAATGTAACAACCAGAGAGATCATCAGGCAGGACTTCCTTAACGCAAGCACTTTTGCTGCTGCGTCGGCACGCGTTCTCTTCCTCACTGCTTCAAAAAGCAACTTTGTCCAGCACTACAAAGATGTGTAACAGCTGATTTTAAAATTGAAAAAGTAGGAGCGTTTTGTAGCTACGTAACTTTTTGGAATTTTCTCCTGAAGCTTATGTTTACGGCGTTTAATGCTAAAGGAATAGTGTATACAAGTAGGGAAGTGTTCCTGCAACTGTACAAGGCGCTAGTGATTCTGCATCTGGAGTATGGAGCAAAGTTTTGGTCCCCTTGGTTGAGGAGGGATGTAGTTGTTGGCTGTTCAGAGGAGGCTCACTATATTTATTCCAGAGGGGAGGGGCTTGTCTTACGAAGGGAGATTAGAGATGTGAACTGCTCACTCTTCGGAGTTTAGTAGAATGAGAGGAGATCTCAGTGTGAGGTATATGAGATGACAAGGGGATTGACATAGAAAAGATGTGTCCTCATGTGGTTCATCTTGAATCACAGGTTCCAGTTTTAGGATAAAGTGTAGCAGATTTAAAACAGATGAGAAGAAATTATTTCTTTTCAAATGGTTGTGAATTGGTGGAACTCATTGCTGCAGAAGGTGGTGGATGCTGGGATACTGAGTAAATTGAAGGAGGAGATGGACAGATATTTGACGAGGAATGGTTTGAAGGGTTACGGGGAGTGGGCAGGAAATTGGAATTGAGGCTGGGATGTGATCGTATCAAATGGCACAACTGGCTGGAGGGACTGAGGAGCTCCTAGTTCTTATGTCTCTTTTTTTTTATTTTGCTGTTGTAGAAAATCTTTAGTTACCTGAAATTGCTCACAGCCCATTAAGCTGTGCAACCCTCTTTCGTCCATTTGTTCTGTTTAATCCTGTGTTCAAAATGCAACTGTAATGAAAGTGAGTAAAGGGTTTTTTTTTTTGTCAGCTACAAATGATTCCAAATGCAGATACATTTCATGTTCCTTAACACCTCAGCTGTAGACGATATGTTTGGTCATCTGTGTTTGAGAAGGAAAGATTTAAATTGTGTTGACTTGAAATGGTACAATATTGGCTAAATGCCTAACACCATGCAAATTGTTCTGGCTCACTTTTGGCTTTTTTTTTAAAGTGGACAATTCAATGTTTCGGCCAGATGTGGTAAGTATTAATTTGTTAGAATAATTGCAATTGTGTTTCAATAATATTGAACTTAAGATATTTGCTGTAGTAGTTTATACAGCTGGTAGATGCTATTTGATTTGAACCCCTGTTGTGCTAGCCTGGCCTCTAAAACAAATGTTTAACTGTGACCTTTCCATATCTTAAGCTGTCTTAAAATAACTGAAATGTTTGCTTGTCAGAGAAAACCCCTTCCAGTTTTGTGCCTTTAGGACTGTTTAACTTCACTGTCATTGAGCCCTGTGTGTCAGCTGATGTAATCCCCGTGTCAAAACCCAGATTGGGGATGGAGTGAAGCAGGTGCTATAACTAGTCGTCAGGTGGTGAAGGAAACTCCTTTTGTCAACAGGAATATCTTGAGTAAAACTAATTTGGTTATTATGAGTAGTTTGTGGAATGTGAAAAGTCGGATTTTGAAAAGGAAAGGATGGTTAAAATGACAGTGAAGTAGCTTTTGAAAGAAGCAAGTTTTGAAAGAAATGCAGTTTGATCTATTGTGCATTTATCTTATTGGTAAAGATGCGCTGGCTGCACTCAGTACTATGTGATTTTTTTTCATCCCCGTTTCTAGTTTCTCCAACTGAAATTCCCTTCTATAAATGACGTGTTTGGAACATCCTAAGGGGTGATGGTGAGCATGGAAAAGATATTTGTTACTGCGTGGCATTCTGGAACTGTTTCAAAATTGAGTTGGCTGTTTAGGACTTCAGAGATTTTGAGAAAAAAATGTCCTGAGCTTTGGAATTGCCTTCCTTTTTTTTTGAAGGTGGCCTTTGAACATTTTTATTTTAAGGCAGAGGTAGGAATGTTATTGATGAGCAACATTTGGGGCAGATGGGCTGGTGTGGTTAAGGAAGGCAGGAACGTGGAATAATCGGATCGATCTTAATCTTGTAGAATGGCAGGTACATGCTCAGGGGAGCAATTCCTCTTCCTAATTCAGATGTTTGCATGTTGGTGTGTGTCCTAATCCATAACATTGTTAAATGGAAAGTCCTGTTCCGTGAAAGAAATCGATAATTGTTGGTTGCCTATCTGGACCACCAGTACTTCTATTCTGTCTGGGGAGATCATGTGACCAGTTCCTTTAGGGGAAAGGCATATTTGTCATGTAACCTGAATTGATCAAAATAACATGGATTTAACTATGTCACTGTCAAGCCTTCTCTGTTTTTGGTTGTACTTCAGTCCCACGCTCCTGACCTTTGGGCCCCCCCTGCAGAGGAGGGGGGTGGGGTGGGGAACGGTAGGTCAGAGGACCTCCTTGTAGGTCTGCTCCTGGGCCTGGCCAAACTGGCCATGAACAGGTCCAGGCTGTGGAGGGGGTCATTAGGGCTGATTGCCTGCCCCTCTTCTGCGGTTACGTTAAAGACCGGGTGTCTCTAGAAAAGGAGCACGCGGTGTCCACCAACGCCCTTGAGCTGTTCAGGGAGAGGTGGGCGCCGTAGTGAGTGGAGTATATTATTTCCACCTCAACTCTATATTTTGATTTAATCCCTGCCCTCCCCTTCACTGTTTGATCACACATCATTGCCCTTTGATGTGAAGGGCATTGCTTGTCACTGGCCACTTGGGTGTTTCCCTTGGAATATGAATAAAGACTTTACACGTTGTTTTTCACTGTGTCCAACACCTGCACACACACGACATGGGTGGGGGTGGCGGGGGAGTAAAATAAACACTACTGCTGTTAGGCGGTAGTGTGAGGGAAATAGAGAAAAAAATAACCAGAAAATCTAGAATCACCTCCGTTTGGGGGGGGTTGACTCTGAGCTGGCTGGGCATACAGCCAGTGCACTGCAAGGGAAGAGAGGTCCCTTGACTAGGGAGACATTTGCCTTTTTAATGCATAGGTTTTTTTTCAACCAAAACCAGTCACTGTCATTTTAACCATCCTTTCCTTTACAAAATCGAACATTTTGCATTCCACAAACTACTCATAATAACCAAATTTAGTTTTACTGAAGATATTCCTGTTGACAAAAGGAGTTTCCTTCACCACCTGACGACTAGTTATAGCATCTGCTTCACTCCATCCCCAATCTGCTCTGACACGGGGATTACATCAGCTGACACACAGGGTTCAATGACTGAAGTTAAACAGTCCTGAAGACACAAAACTGGAAGGGGTTTTCTCTGAACAAGCAAACATTTCCGTTATTTTCTAACTCATGCCAGTTGTTTTTTCATACATTGGACAGTAGTTTGTAACAGATTGCCTGGTTTGCTTTTAGAATTTTAATGCATTTAGTAGGATGCAGGATTCTGAAATTTATTTTCAACACTGACTAGGAGCTTCACTGTAACAGACGGCCTTAAGGGGCTCTACACAAGAAAAAGACAGACTGAGCTCTATCGTGAGAGAGGAAAAACGCAGGCCAGGCAGCATCCGAGGAGCAGGAAAATCACCATTTTGGGCAAAAGCCCTTCATCAGGAATGAGGCTTGTGGGCCGGGGGCTGAGGTTGGGGAGGGGGTAGGTAGATGGAGGTGAGAAGGCGATGGGTCAGAGAGGCTGGAGTGGATAGATGGGAAAGACAGGTTAAGAAGGTGGTGCTAAATTGGAGGCTTGGGACTGGGATAAGTAGTGAACCGTATTCAAAATGTGTGTGGTTCAGATGCCTGTCATACGTATTGAAAGAACAATTCCGGTTCTGCAATCGTCTTGTCGGTAACCTGTGAACATATTTCGATGTGCTTTTAAAATCTGCAATGGACTTGTGTTTTTATGCTCCTGAAAGTCCATATCTGGTGCAGCCAGTCTCACACTTTTCAATGGATAGTGCATGATAACTAGTCAATCCTTCATAGAGCAATAACATCAACCACACACACTGGCGTTTGGATGTTTACTTGGTTTTATAGCTGTTTGCTGTCAGGTGATCTTTCTGTCCTACTTTGAGTCAGTTTTTTTTTATTTTTCTCGTGCTGACCCTGCTTCTCCCCAGTTATCAGATAAGTCTTAGCTACTTTCCCCACCCACCAAGGAAACCCTTCTTTAGTGTGATAATCAGTACTTCAGAGTGCAGTGTTAGATTGTAATCCTTCTAAAGTTTCACAAAAAAATTGTTGTAGTGTCCATAGCAACCAAAGTATCAGTTTGCAGGAGTGAATTTGGGTTAACACCATCTCTGATGCTGTCATTAGCATTTGTGTTGAAATTGGTTAGCTCAGTTGGCTGGACGGCTGGTTTGTGATGCAAAGTGATACCAATATAGCGGGTTCAATCTTGCTACTGGCTGAGGTCACCATGAAGGATTCTCCTTCTCAACCTCTCCCCTTGCCTGAGACATGGTAATCCTCGGGTTAAACCACCTCTCTGTCTGTCTCTGTCTGTCTGTCTGGCACATGCTCCCTCAAATGAGGTACCAGTCCTCGGGTGACATTAACACTCACATTTGGTTTGATGAGACACATTTGAGTTGTTTAAAGAATTAATCGGTGTGTTCTGTTAAACTGGATTCCCTACAGTATGGGCACAGGCCCTTCAGCTGAACAAGTCCACACTGACCCTCCAGAGAGTAAGCCACCATTTCCCTCTGACTAATGCACCTAATAGTATGAGCAATTTAGCATAGCCAATTCACCTAACCTGCACATCTTTGGACTGTGGGAGGAAACCAGAGCACCCGGAGGAAACCCACGCAGACATGGGGAGAATGTGCAAACTCCACAGAGAGTTGCCTGAGGCTGGAATTGAACCCAGGTCCCTGGCGCTGTGAGGCAGCAGTGTTACCAACTGAGCCACCGTGTTACCCATAATACCCAACTCTGTTTTCTTAAGGATGGTTCTGACTTTTAATCTAAACATCATTAGAACAGTTTGCTTTGCTTAGCTAATCATCGCTGATTAAACAGCATCCTGGCACAGCCTCCATTGTAACGCATCATTGAGTAGATCATGTGCTTTGAACAAGATATATAAGAAGGTCTTTTGGGTGAATATGTGAGATCCCGTGGCTTTTTCTCAGGGCACTTTCCAATGCAGCAAATTTTCTGAAGTTACACATCACCTGACTGGTGTTTTATTAATGCCGTGAACCGCTGCTTTATAAAAACTGATTCCATGTCTTAACTGGTTGAAAGTCATTTTAAGTTTTGAAAGGGCTCTACGATGGCCACTGGGACTTTTCTAACTTCTCCACATGCTTCAAATTTCCTCCAGTCTCTAGAAACTTATTCATTTCATCCCTTGAATGAATATGTTGAGCTGAAGTCATTTGTGGTAATTTGCACCTTCCTGTTTTCATGCCCAAAGCTCAAAAAGCTCGATCCTACATCTGTCCGAAACAACATTTAACAGAGAGAGGCAGAGAGGAGCCAATTCACCACCTTCTGTGTGAGAATAGCTGCCATCCTATTGTGTAGAAACTGGTCTAAACTTCAAATCAATTACATGGGTGCTGGAACTATGAATGTTGTCATGTGAACAAAACTGACTTCAGGTAGAAACTGCTTTTTTATTGAAAGAAATAGGAATAATTAAACCTCCTTTTCTGTCCATATTGCCCTGGTGTTACAAGCTCTAGCCCAGTTTACTGTTTGATCACTCACATGGTGCAGTCAAAACTTTTTTTTCAAGAGTTTAATCCAGCAGCTGCTACCTTCCAGAAGACCAAATAAATAAAACAAAAACCGAGAGGACCTCTGCAGAGTGAAACTGTTCATGTTGAGAGTCCAGTCTAACTTCTTCAGAACTGTCTGCCAACACTGAACATTCTCTTTGTTTGTTTGTTTCAGATTTCCAGTATCCACAGTATTTTGTGTTTATTTAAGCAATTAAAGAATCTCTCCACATCTTTAATCTGCTTCCATTGTGAAACCAGATGGACCATAACGGTTCAGCCTGACTCTACACAATGACCAACCTCTGAGAAATATCTCCCTTCGTTGGACTGTTAATCCACCCTCTTAGAGGGTTTGGTTGTGGAAATAATTCTTCTTATTTTAGTTTGACAGTGTTAAGTGCAATAAAAATGATCTTGAATAAAACATTAGAGGAAATTTGACTGTATCCTTTACAGTCAGCATGTGAACAGTTAGCAAATTTGCAGGCGTGTCCTGTTGGAGTTGGGTGGGAAATGAGGGGAGTCACCCAGCTCCTGCTATTGTTGCTATGGCCAGCCTGACTGCCTATACGTCATGGTGCTGGTAAGCTCTTTTTCCACTGACACTGAAGGGATGGGATTTCTCTCTCTGTAAAGTGATAAGTGGTCTGGATGTGCTGGAGGTTCTAAACATCCCTTGGTCTTGTTACAGAATTCTTGGTGAGTTGCCGGCACACACTGCCTCTGTGGTGGTGCTGGAAGGACTGAATGCTGAAGGTGCAGGGTAAGATATTAATGAAGCAGGCTGCTTTTAATGGATGGATGGTGTCAAGTTTTATGAATGCTATTAGAACTATGCTCATCCAAGCAAGTGGAGTGTGTTTTGTTGTACTCCTTGGTTATTTGCTGATTGGTAAACAGACCCTGCGGAGTCAGGAGGTGGTTAACTGATGCAGAATGTCCAGTGGTAACCGGCATTACCTCTAGTTCTCGTACTAGCTGTGTGAGCCTCCAAACCCATGTGCAGCAGCAATTTCTGGAATAGAGTGAAGTCTGTGTTTAGTGTGTGAGGAACTGCAGAGTGGCTGCACATGGAAATGTGCGGTTTTGAGGAAACATTGGTAACTCAGGATGCCAATGAGCTGATCTGGTGGAGGACGGGTTGGATGGAATTCAACAATGGCGGTGTTGTCTGCATGGGTTTCCATCCAATGCTCTGGTTTCCTCCTGCAGCCCAAAGGTTAGGGTAGATTGGCCATGCTAAATTGCCCATGGTGTCCAGGTTGTTCAGGCTAGATTGATTTAGCTGTGGGAAATGCAATGTTACAGAGATAGGATGGAATGCTGTACAGAGGGTTGGTGCAGACTCGAAGGGCCGAATGGCCTCTTTCTGCACTACAGGAATTCTTTGATTCTATATCAAGAGCGAAGATGAGATTCACTCTCTTCGGAGGTGATCATTGCATGATGCAAATTTATTGACCATTATCAGCTTAAACTTGAATATTTCTAACTGTATATCTATATCCTGAGGAGTCAGTAATTTTGCTGAACACCTTTTAAATCATCATCAGCCATCCAAACCTATTTGCTTACGATGAAGGGAAGATTGTTGAAGCTGCTGAAACTGCTTTGCCCAAGAATTTATGCAGTGATGTCCTGGGAGTGAGATGATCACTTCCTGGTGCATACAGCCATCTCTGCTTGTGCTGGTGTGACTCCAACCAGTGGGATGGTTTCAACCAAAAAAGATTTACGGAGGAACTTTATCAATAAATGAATCTGCCAGAATGCTTCATTGTGAAACAAAATACAATACCCAGCCACATGAGTGATTGATTGTATTGGATGGTTGAAAGGTGGGTAGGTACTTGGGGAAGTGAAAATAAAAATTGCAAAGGCATTGGCAATAGTTTTCAGTCTTCCTTCAATCGGAGTGGGGCTAGTACTTTGGAGACTTGTAAAAGTAGCACACTTGTTCCAGCAATGGTGTAAGAGCAAGCCAAGCGAATACAGGCAGTTTAACTTTGGTTTCTAAACTGCTAGAAAGCATCGTTTGGACAAAATTAATATCACACTAAGGTGAGTCAGCATGGATTTCTAATGGGAAAGTCATGATTTAATTAATTAAATTGCTGGAGGTTTGAGTTAAGATGTGGTTGATCAGGCTGTTGTGGTGTTGATGGGTTTCAAAAAGTATTTGATACTGTACCACACAAGAGACTTGAGCATGGGATAAAACACAAACCAATACAAAATGACTGAGTGACAGGCAACACATTTAGTGGATTATTTTGAGCTGGGGTAAGGTTTGTTGTGAAGTATCCAGGTGTGGGTGTTGGGATCCTTGATCTTACTGATTGAGATTACAAAATTTGTCCAATGTGTAATTTCAAACCTTGCAGCTGATGGGAAACATTATAAGCTGTGAGCAGGTTTGTCTGGTATTTCAAAATTTAAATAGAAAGATTGGTGGAGTGGGCAGATGAAATTCAATGCAGAGAAGTGAGGTGATGGGTTTTATTAGGAAGATATGGAGCAACAGTATGAAATAAAGGGCACACTACTAGGGATGGCGTGGTGGATCAGTGGTTAGCATTGCTGCCTTACAGCGCCAGGGACTCTGGTTTGAGTCCACCCTCTGGCGACTGTCTGTGTGGAGTTTACACATTCTCCCCGTGTCTGCATAGGTTTCCAAAGTCCAAAGATGTACAGTTTAAGTGGATTGGCCATGCTAAATTGCCCATAGTGTCCAGGGATTTGTAGGTTAGGTTGGTTAGCCATGGGGGTTGGGGTGGTGGTTCTGAATGAGCTGCTTTTGGGAGGGTCGCTCTTTGGAGAGTCTGTGTGGACTGGAAGGGCCAAATGGCCTGTTTCCACACTGTCGGGATTCTCTGATTGTAAAGGTGCCGGAACACAGGAACCTGAGTGTACATGTGCGTAAATCATAAAAGTTTGTAGGTTGGGTTGGGTGTGCAGTTAAAGTATACAGTTTCCTGAGCTGCTTTAATAGGGCTTTGATTACTAAAGCAAGGAGGTTACGTTGATCCAGTTTACGACATTGGCTTGGTCACGACTGAAGTCTGGCTTCCTGTTCTAGGTGCAACACTATAGGAAAGATGTGAAGGCATTGGCGAGAGAGTGAAAGAATGTTTCCAGGGATGAAGAGTTTTGGTGATGGAAATAGATTTGGAGAAGTTGGGACTAACCTCTTCTGAAAGAGGAGAGGCTCAGATTGTTGTCTGATTGAAGTATTGAAAGTCATGAGACAATCTATACAAAATAAATTGGCGATCTGGCATTTATAAATGAATCAAGAACAGAAGTACACAGATATAAAATAATTAGGAGAAGGTTAAGTGATAGGAGGAAGAAGATGTTTCTCATTCAGCAGGTGGTTAGGATATGGAGTGCATGAATTGTGTAGTGGAGGTAGGTTCAGTTGAGTTATTCAGAAGGTGGATTGTTCCTTTTTCCAAATTACAATGTGGATTATGGGACGTAGACTGTGGAATGGCAGGAAGTGAAATGCTACGGAGGGTTAGGTAACTAGTACAGCCATGATGGGCCAAGTAGCCACCTCTGTGCTGAAACAATTGTATAATTCTGTTTTGTTGAGCATTTTAAACACTTGGAACATTTATATCATAGAATTTATAATAGAATCACAGAATCCCTACATTGTGGAAGCATCGCTCTCTCTCTCTCTTTTCACCCACCCACCTACGTTTGCCCCCGTAACCATGCATTTCCCATGGCCAATCCACTGTAACCTGCACATCTTTGGACTGTGGGACAAAACCAACATTTCAAAAGGCTTTCCAGCCGTATTTTGAAGTGTGTTCACTATATTGTAATGTCGGAGAAGTGGCAGCCAGTTTTACATGCCACAAACCATGGTTCCGAACAGACGAGTTTATCTCAAACATTTGCCAGACAAAGGCTAGAGTTGGTATGAAAGAAGACTTTGCGTTCAATTCCCGGTTCAATGTCTTCGGTTTTACCAATTAACTAGCTTGGAGGAAATCTTTTTAGCCAGCACTGAATGTCAGAAAAACAGTATTAAAGTGTAACAACAGTGAGAGAGCTGAGAGATAGAAAGTAGAGCTCTCTCTCATTTTGAGCAGCCCTATAGTGTGGTAAGACTATAGCAACTTCGGATAAACTGGGCAGCTGCTACCAGCAATCTTCTCCAAGTGATGCAGATAATTATAGGCTGTTCTGCTATAATGCGCATTTCATCAATGTGAATTGGCTGTAACGTGATTCATGAATGGGGGACGTTGTTTCTAAAGCATGACCGTTTAAAGCGTGTGTTGGGTATAACACGGTTGCATCGCCAACACTTCAAGCTGTGTTTCTAAAGTGCGATTTTTATATAATGCAGGGTTGTACAATTACGCAACCATTGTGTCTAGAAGAACTGACTGTAAATAAGGTGAGCAAAAAATTGGCAAATGGAGGATAATGTGGGAAAATGTAAAGTTCCTTTTGGAAGGGAGAACAAAAGAACAATGTTATTTAAATGCAGAAAGCTGCAACACTACGGGACTTGGAACTACTTGTAAATGAAACACAGAAAGCTAGCAGACAGGGGAGCAGGTAATCAGGAAAGGCTAATGGAATGTTGGTTCTTATTTCAAGGAGGTTGGAATGTAAGAGTAGGGAAGCCTTACTGCAGCTGTACAAGGTGCTGGGGAGACCACATCTGGAATACTGTGAGCAGTTTTGGTCCCGTTTGTTGGTGGCACTTCAGAAAAGATTTGCTCGGATGATCCCTAGTATGGAGGGATTGCCTTAGGAACAAAGGTTACACAGGTTGTGCGTTTACTTACCGGAATTTAAAATAATCAAGGGTGATCTCATTGAAACGCTACCTGGCGCATAGATTCTTAGGGGGCTGCACAGGGTGAATGCTGAGAGGATGTTTCCCACCAAGGGAGAGTCAAGGACCAGAGGGCACAACCTCGCAATAAAGGGGCACTAATTTAATACTCAAGTGGGGAGGGATTTGTTCTGAGGGTTGAGAGTCTTTGGGACGCCTCCCCACAGAGAGCTGTGGGGGCAGAGTCCTGTGTATATTTAAGACTGAGATTCCTGATCAGGAGGGGAATCGCAGATTATGGAGACAGGACAGGAAAGTGGACGTGAGGAATGTCTGAGGTAAAAACAATGACTGCAGATGCTGGAAACCAGATTCTGGATCAGTGGTGCTGGAAGAGCACAGCAGTTCAGGCAGCATCCGAGGACAGGCAAAATCGACGTTTCGGGCAAAAGCCCTTCATCAGGAAGGCTTCTGCCCGAAACGTCGATTTTGCCTGTCCTCGGATGCTGCCTGAATTGCTGTGCTCTTCCAGCACCACTGATCCAGAGTGAGGGATGTCTGACCAGCTGTGGTCCTATTGAATAATGGAGCAGGTTTGAGGGGCTGAACAGCCACCTTGTGGTCACTTTATGTTTTTGTGTTTCAGTTCGATTTGCTACTTGATCATGTTTAATCTTTGTGTTGGTCAGTTTTTTGCACTGAAGTGTGAAGAACCAAATTAATGGTGGAAATTGCTGGCCATCATTGTTGGAGTAATTGAGCCCATTTCTTGTGACTGTTTTAATGAGCAGTTGCTTCAGAATAGATGTAATAAGGGGGTTTGGGATTAGGTTTCTGATTTTTCCACTGGCTTGTTTGTTCTTTTTTTAATTTCTCTGCTTTCCTCAAATAGTTGTTTTGACTCCTATGTATTAATGTTGTTTTGATGTCTGACAGCTCTGAGCTACATCATTGAATGTAATTCCAAAACTACAGGCTAGATGCAAGGATGCTTTAATTAGAGACATTCTGCGCATAGTTTCCCAACTCGTGAGTTTTCTCTTTCAGCTTGTGGGGAAACACTGAAATACAGATTTTGCTTTGCACTAGGCTATGTATAAGAAGGTGGAAGGAGTAAAATAAAAGGAATACCTCAAGCTGCTCTCTCATATCTTTGTTAGCAGATGGTCACAGTATCCTGGGACACAATCAGCCTACCCAGGATGTGATTTATCTGCCCATCAGTCACTTATCCAAACTGGCTCCTGGCTGGGATTGCCAGTGCGGTTTGTATGAATAATAATGTCAAGCCATATGTTGGGAGTTTGTCTCTGTCTCTGTCCTCAATTGATCCAATTTGGCGTAAATGCATCAATATCCAAGTTCTTGAAATTATTGAGCAGATTTTGTTTTTGACCTGGATCGATAAATGTGCTGTGTTTTTCAAGTTGTACTCCTGTTAAGTGTAACTCCTGAGGGGGATGGTCACTGTGTTGAACTCCCCCTTGTTGTTCAAGTCTGAATCTAACCCTGGCACCATTTCTCCTTTTGGTATGGTTTTAGAGATTCCAGGTACTCTCCAGCTGGGCTCCTCACTGGCTGCAGGAAAGCTGCTGCTGGAAAGGTGTAAACTCTGGTATTGCTGCAGTGAGGTCTGAAGTAGAGAATACGTTTGCATTTATGTGGCACCTTTCGTGATCTCTGTCGACAACTATTGAATTATTTTTGAAGTGCATCACATTTGTATTGTGAGATGAGAGTCCTAGCCCTAACTTCAAGGCCACATTCAACTGAGTCTGGCATTGATGAACCCTAGCAAAACCCAAATCAGTGGGTAAGGGGTGGGGTGGGGGGGCGGTGCGGCAAACTCTTCAATGGTTGGAGTCATACCTGGCGCATAGGAAAATGGTTTTGGTTGTTGGAGGTCAATCACCTCATCTCGAGGACAGCTCTGCAGGAGGTCCTCACTGTCGTGTCCTAGGCCCAAAACTCTTCAGCTGCTTCATCTATGACCACTTCCATGAGGTCAGAAGTGGGAATGTTTGCTGAATGCGCAATGTTGAGCACCATTCGTGACTCCTCCGATACTGACATAATCCATGTTCAAATGTAACAAGATCTGGCTTGGGCTGACAATTGACAAGAAACATTCCCACCACACACATACCAGGCAATGACCATCTCCAATAAGAAACTAACCACTGCCCTTTGACATTTTAATGGCTCCTCCAGTATCAGCATTCGGGGAGTTACTATTGACCAGAAACTCAACTGAACTCACCATATAAACACAGTGGCTACAAAGCGAGTCAAAGGCTGGGAACAGTGCAGTGCGTAGCTCACCTCCTGACTCCCCAAAGCCTGTCCAATGTCTACAAGACACAAGTCAGGAGTGTGATGGAATACTTCCCACTTGCCTGGATGCAGCTCCAACAACACTCAAGAAGCTTGACACGACCTAGGACAAAGCAGTCCACTTGATTGACACTGCATTCACAAACATCCAGTCCCTTCACCACCAATGCTCTGTAGCAGCAGTGTGTACCATCTACAAGAAATACACTTCAGAAATTCACCAAAGATCCCTTGATTGTGCTTTTGCAAACCACTATCACTTCCATCTAGAAAGCCAAGGACAGCAGATACATGGGAACACCGCCCACTGCAAGCCACTGACCATCCTGACTTGGAAATATATCGTTGTTCCTTCCGTGTCGCTGGGTCTAAATCCTGGCATTCCCTCCTCAAGTCAACCGACATGGACTGCAATGATTCAAGAAGGCAGCTTGCCACTGTACCACTCCTGTACTCTAGTTTGAGAGTGGAGACTTTGGAGACCAAGTGCTGCAAAGATCTCCCAAAAGCAAGAAATGGCTATTTTGGTTGGTCCTTAGCCATGCATGTGATTTTGAAGTATTGTGGTTGCAGGGATAGAATGCTCCTAAAATCCGTCCCTCTACTTATCCATTGGGGTCCTCGCCATCTCCGAGTCCTTCCTCTGACAGCTTGTATTTATTTACAAAGGGTAGTGATGCTGCAGCTGTTGATTGTCCCAGTAAGGACAAGTTGGCAACCCAGCAGTCACTGTGGCCTTTTCCCTTTGTCTTTTATATATAACTTTTTAAACAATTACATCTACATGGAAAACAGATTTAACAATGCTGCTGTATACATTGGAGAACACTAAATGTTGGAATGCCTGATATCCACGTACCCTTGCCTAAGGTAATTATCAATCAAATAAACGACATGGTTGACAAGTTTATATCAGCACGTACCATCTGTTGAAAGGTCGGTGAGCATTTTCTACTTTTTATAATTTATTTCGAGACTTATCTAAGTTTAAACATACCAGCCTCTGGTAATCAGAAATATGTCCTGAAGAGTTACACCAAAAATTTCATTCTTATAGCACCATTTTAAAGTAGTAATGTATGTTCCAGTCTGCTGTACTGAGCATTAATTGGACAAAAGTTGACTCTGCATCAAAGGAGGAGGCATTGGAACTGTTCATCTTTCTTTAACAAAGATTCTGGAGGGTGTTGAAGAGATTGAGGGAGGGAAATCAAGAGCCTAGAATCTGTAAAACTGAGAATATTGAAGAATAGACCTAACCAGTCTCATGTGCATAATCTAAAACTGGTTGTTCTGTGTAGTACCGAGGGCAGAAGTCAGAGTTGCCTTCTTCTGGAAGTGATGCTAACCAATGGATTGTTTGTCTTGTCAACTGAATGTGAAAACATGCTGTGGCATTGTTGAAAGAACAGCAGGGATTCCTTCCCATTTGATGGGAAACATTCCTTCCTGAGTGAGCATGATAGAAACTGATTTAACTAGTTATATTTATTTAAACTTTTGGAAATTGAAGTGTAAATTGGCTGCTAAATTTCTCAACTAATGGAGGCTGCAGTTTCAAAGTAATCCATTGATTAGAAAGCTCTGTGGGATATTTGAATGGCATGCAGAGTTGTACATAAATGCAAGCTTACTGTTTGTTATCCACCACCCCATAACCGAGGCAAGGACGTTACAGAGCACTTTACCACAGCCAGTTCTGATTATATTCTAATATCATACTGTCTCTATGTATAATCAATAGAAAGATCTGTTTCTGAAGACATAGTGGAACTAATACAAATGAGATGAATGTAAAATTTTTTGTTTTTGTTTTGGGAAAGGAAGAAGGTTGTAAATTAAATTGTAAAAAATGCAATACTTGTCCTATTGGTTCTTTTGTACATCTTAACTGTCCTTGTTTTGACTGCTTGAACAATTGACATTTCAGACTAATGTAGAAAAGCTATGTTGTGTCTCTTTTTTTTCCCCTTTGCTATTGATTGGATAGTGAATGAAGCAATGCATTATTGAAGAAGCATTTCCATTATTATGTTTCTGGTGTGAGAAATTGTTTGCAGTTGAAGTCACTGCAGTAGAGTTATAGTTTCATGTGCCGTGATAATAAAAAGTTAAAATGAAATCATAAGTTGGGTGTGCGCATGCACGCACACTCAATCAGGGACTCTCACAGGTTTATACCTGTATATAAATGGATGAATGTCACCAACAAGTCAACTGTCAACATCACTTTAACATTACAACCCAGTGGGTATGATGGTCGACTATAAACCCAGAGTCACTAACACCACCTATCTGTTCAGCTGAATTACCTAATTTAAAATAAGGGTTAGTTGTAGTTAGGACAGGAAGTGATAAAATGTTAATCTTGTAGAACTTTCGGAGAACAGCCAAGAATGGGAAACAATGGCTGACTTGAATTTGACTGCTCCCAGCTTGTTCTGTTTTCTCCTCATTCTCTTCTTGAACTCTGAATAACTGCATTATTTTATCCAATAACCTATTTGTTTGTTATTTTTATTGACACTCCTACCTGCTGTTATACTGCATGGAACCTTAAGGAGATTATAAACCCAGGGCCATTTACCAGGTACACACCAAAAAAAACTAGAATGGGAAACAACAAAAGATTATCTCCCTTCCTATTTCAACTCTGTTCCCTCTTCGTAGGCCCTCTTCGTAGGTTGATTGGAAAATATGCAGAATTGTTTATTAGACAACTCTGGACCAGGTGAGACTTCAACGCAGCGCTCCAAAGATAAGGACATTGCCACTAGACTGCAAGGGTCCCCTCTCCTGTTGCTGTCTTGTAAGTTGCACTGTACTAGCCCTGGATAATGGGGCTAGACGGTTAGCTCAGCTCAGCTCAGCTCACTGGCTAGCTGTTTGTGCCAGGTCAGTTGGGTTTAATTGATTTCAAGTAGTAGCTGAAACAGATTCCCCTAACTGGGTCAGCTCAGCATGTCATTAGAAACCCATTAGAACAAGTAAAGGGAAAATTACCACAGTCCTACCAGATTATAGAGATACACTTTTTTTTTGAGAGACACGACGGGTGGTGGTTTAACCTGAGGGTCACCACCTCTGGCGAGACGAGAACTGGAGAAGGAGAGTTCTTCGTGGTAACCTCAGCCATTGTGGTAATTGAACCCATGCTGTTGGCGACTTGCACACTAGCCAAACTCGGCTAACTGACCCCAGCAATGTAACATTAGACTACAGGTGCCTCAATAGGATAATGATGGACCATTGAACCTTCAGTCAGATGCTGTCGTTTGAATAGTTGTCAACTGTGACAGAAAATATCAAACTACTAAAATGCACATTGCAGTGGGATTGGAAGCCTGTAACCCTTCTTTAATCAAACACCAAAGCTGAATGTAAGTCCATTTTTCTCGGTTTATTCTGGTCCAAGGGGAGAGTGTGAGATATTGAGAATTTGTGTTGTGAAGTTTATGACCGCAATAAATGGTTATTTTTGATTCATTTCTGTAAGTACAAGCTGTTTTTGTAATTTAGATGTAACTTTTTTTTGCAGAAATTGGTCATTTAATGGAGATATTTTTCAAATAGCCAAATACTAAATAGGATTTCTGTCCTATTCTCAGATGAAGCCTCCACCAGCTGTGGTTCAATAATACTATTGTTTAAGAAAGACGCCACGACTATTGAGAGATACAGCAGTAAGTACATTGTTAGTTAGTGGTGACATCTGATGTATTTTCAGTTTCTTAATACAAATAAGGACTATGTATGAGGTTGTGAGGGATTGACGTGTGTCTGAAACACCACCCACTTTGAACTCCAGATTTGGTGGGGCAACAAATTAGGATCTCTGAAGGGTATTCTCTCCATATAGTTCCTCCTCTCAGTCTTGGTAACAATGCTTTACGGTGCTTTGTAATCTTATTGATGGATCCTGTTTGGATCAATAGAAAGACTTGCCTGGGGAGGGGTTCTGCAGGTGAACTTGTGGACCAGGAACTTTCTCAGTAAAACCGTTTAATCCAGGGTACAATCCACTCAACCAGCCATGAAGTGTACGGGTGTTGAAGCTACACCCTTTGTCATGATAATTATTGCTGTTTGCTGGACAGTGTGAAGTTCCTGAAACCACTTAGTCACTGGGAGAAGTCAGTGAGGAGATCTGGGTGAGGGTTTAGGATGCTGGTTGGGTGATTGGGGTGCAGAGCAGACTCAAGGGACCCAGTCGCATCCAGCTGTTTTTATGGTGCAGATTGGAGGCTGTTGGGATGGGGCGGGTTAGGGTTGGCACATGGGATGGAGAACGAGGGCAGAGTTGGGGCAGAGTCAAGGTAGGTATGTTGAATCTGAGGGAGCATATGGTATCAAGGGTCAGTTTGGAGGGTGCTGGGTCCGAGTGAGGGCTTGGTTCCTGTGAGGTAGGGAGATGTGTGTCTGCAGAGGGTTGGTGTGGGGAGTACCAAAGGTGAGTTTGTTAGTGGATTGGCCAGGCTAAATTGCCCATCGTGTCCAGGGATGTGCAAGCTAGGTGGGTTAGCTATGGGAAATGTAGGGTTATGGGGATAAGGTAGGGGGTATGTCTGGGTGGGAAGCTCTTCGGAGAGTTGGTGTAGACTCGATGGGCTGATGGCCTGCTTCCACTCTGAAGAGATTCAGTAGTGAGCTGGGTGTTTAGTTTTCTAGTTAGCCAGGAGTTGGAGAGCAAGTTTTAATTGCATTAACTTTAAATTTTAAGAGGTAACTAATGAGTTGGGTCAGACAAAATCCTCTGAAATTTCCAACTCCAACTTAGAGTTGAGATGCTTTCCATACTGCTCTGGATTCCAAATGCCCACACGACGTTTCCATTTCCCTGGCCAATCCTTTTGAATCGAGACCTTCATATTTCCAAGCTCATGTAATAATTATAAAAGCACAGAAATCACTCGTCTTTGAATGTTATTTTATTTTGGAATAGGCTTCCCACTTTTAAACTGTGTGAAATCAATTGTTTGTCTTTTTGTTTTGTAATTGCTTTTCATTTCTCTGAGCTTTCAAGAGGGAGCCTTGAGTTTGAGTTAAAACACGGGCAGACAGGAGAGGGAGTTGGGATCAGGAGTTCATCATGAAATATTGAACACTGCTGAGTAAGTGTCTTTTGATGTAACGTGTTACCTGAAACATGTTTTGTGGTGCCCTGTGATGACGAGGCTGTGTGCGCCTGTCCAGTTGTACACTAACACTGTGTTAAAGTTCACATTCTACAACAAGTCAATTGTTGGCACATGCCCTGTAAAAGGCTCTACATTACACAAGAGGTGTTTTAATGTAGTGAAGTAATTAGTTTGAGTATTTTACCTTCCAGAATTCTGATTCATTTTCTTTGTTACATTCATGGAATTATATTCGCAATGTTGGCTTACTTCATTGCTCATGTCTGACTCAGTGGGATTTCCAGCCCCACTATTGACTTAAATGCACACTTCCACATTACTAATCAATGTCCGCATGGTTGTATGTGCAATCTTATCAATGAGACATGTAAGAATGTGGGGGGAGTTGGAGGGTGAGGGAGGCTGGTTGTTGTTGACTTAGAACATCCTTTTGCAACGGAAGAATTTATTTTTAACTGGCTGATTTTTGTTTTTCTGTCCTCCCAACAGGACTGGTTCCTCAAATTCATTCATTTGCATTTAAAAAAAAAACATTTTGAGGTGCATTTAAGGAAAACTTGAAGGGAACAACAGCTTCAATTGTTTGAAGCTGATCTAGTTAGGGTTGAGTAATCTATATCTCTTATTGCCACTTCTGGTTACTGCCGCGTCTTGCTTTGTACCCCTGTTTCTGTCAATCAGAATCATAGAATTCTTATAGTGTGGAAGCAGACCATTCGGCTCATTTTGAGTCCACACCCCAACCCTCGGAAAACCCAGCCCCGTCCCTTACCTCGTCCCTGTAACCCTGTGATTCTCATGACTAACCCCCACCTAGCCTACACATTCCTGGACAAGATGGGCAATTTAGCATGGCCAATCCACCGTAACCTGCACATCTTCAGACTGTGGGAGGAAACGCAGGCAGACACAGGGGGAATGTGCTCCACACAGACAGCCACCTGAGGCTGGAATTGAATCTGGGCCCATGGTGCCGCGAGGCAGCAGTGCTAACCATTGCCCCAACCATACTGGTCCTGTATGGAATTCGTCCTCTGGTAAGGGCTAACATGCTGATGTTAGCTTGCTGCATCTACGTGTTAGTCTTCGGGGATTTATTATTGACAAACACATCTCTGCTCCTTTGCACATCTCTTACCATTTAAGAGATACTTTACACATCTGCTCTTTCCGACCTGAGGGGATAGCCTTACGTTTTTCCACATGATATCCCATCGGCCACGTTCTTGCCCACTCACTAAATCTGTCCTAATCCTCCTGAAATAGCTTCACATCTTCAAAGCACAAGGGTAGACAAACAGGAGGCTGGGAGAATACAGCAAGCCAGGCAGCATCAGGAGGAGAAGTTAATATTTCAGGTATCACCCTTCTTCAGGTCCTGAAGGGTCATACCTGAAATATTGACTTCTCCAGCTCCTGATGCTGCCTGGCTTGCTGTATTCTCCCAGCCTCCTGTTTGTCGACTTTAGATTCCAACATCTGCAGTATTTTTTTTTTGTCTCGAAGCGCCAGGGAGCTGGCTTCAATTCCATCCTCGGGTGTCTGTCTGTCTGTGTGGGTTTCCTCCCAAAGTCGATAGGTGTGCAGGTTGGGGTGGATTGGCCATGGGGAGTGCAGAATTACAGGGATAGCATAGGCGGGGGTAGCTCTGGGTGGGATGCTCCTCCGAGGATTGGTGTGGACTTGATGGGCCGAATGGCCTGCTTCCATGTGGTAGGAATTCTGAGAGGCTCCTTGTAGAGAACGTTAACCTGCAGTATTTTAGGATCAGCTATTAACGAACAATCTCCGCTTCTCTAATAGAACTGTGGAGAGTCTATTCCTGTTAGGCTGTTGATGAACGAATGGTGAAGGTTGAGAAGCCTGTCTGGAATGTTCTGGTCACGTGCTGGTCCTTTGTCAGTGTTACATCATGTTTTTGATTATGATGTATATTTTAAATAGTCTCATCAGAGATCATGTTATTAAATGTTGGTCTTCAGTCTACACCCATATGGGGTTTAGAATATCCAGGTGAGTTATAACCCAGTAGCAGTAGTTTTCTTTAGATTATTGATGATTTGGGTTTTTATTTCTAGTCTCTCTCTGTCTCTCTGTGTCTCTGTGTCTCTGTGTCTCTGTGTCTCTGTGTCTCTGTGTCTCTGTGTCTCTGTGTCTCTGTGTCTCTGTGTCTCTGTCTCTGTCCCCCTCAAGGGTGATGCCAAATACTTTTCCTACTGACTTTTTCACTCTGTGAAGGAAATCTTTTGTGATGTAAATAAGGTATTTGCAAAAGACAAAATTCTTGCTCTTATGGTCTGTTTTTGCGGGGGCTTGAGAGAAGGAGAGGATGTTATTAATCCCACGTTTATACAGTTGTTTGATTAGATGTTCTGAATTAATTGTCTTTTGCTTTTGTCAGGGTCTTATATTTAACTGTTTCTGTCAGTTTCTTGCTTTACCCAGAGGGTAATGAACTTTGATCATTTCTGTGTGCCCTGGAGTTTGGGTTCTGCAGTTCTTGGTTCCGGGAGAGTGGACAGGATGTAAATTTGGTGAAGCCACCTTGTGGTAGATTGGCTGTTTCCAGACAAGTTGGTTTCCATGCTGTTTCCTTCCTCTAGATTAGAGTGGTGCTGGAAAAGCACAGCAGGTCAGGCAGCATTTGAGGAGCAGGAAAATCGGCGTTTCGGGCAAAAGCCCTTCATCTTTCATTCAATTTTCCTGTTCCTCGGATGCTGCCTGACCTGCTGTGCTTTTCCAGCACCACTCTGACCTAGACTCTGATTTCCAGCATCTGCAGTCCTCACTTTTGCCCTGTTTCCTTCCCCTCTCTGTCTGGTTTGTTTGGTGCTGTATGGTTACCATTTAGCTGCTGCTTCCCTATAAAAGAAAAGGGCTGTCCCTCTGTTCTTTACCGCAGAGGGCTGGGTAATTAAGTACATACAAGGCTGAGAGAGATATCTTAACCAGGAAGGGAATCGAGGGTTATGGGGAAAAGGCAGGAAAGCGGCTTGGAGGATTATCAGATCAGTTGTGATCTCTCTGAAGGGCAGAGCAGATTTGATGGGCCGAAGGACCTAATTCTGCTCCAAAGACAAAGCCTTCGTGTACGTGACAATAAATTCAACCTCTTGTGACCTATTGCACTATATAATACTGATGAAGATTGAACATCCAAGTGAGTGTTTTCATGGTGACTAATGTGACGCTGGAGGCATTAGTTAAGGAGCTAGGCAGGAGGCAGCAAGACCATGGTTTTACAATTTGTGCTTTAGCAAGGGGTGGGTATAAAGAGGTGGAAAATCCTCAGGAGGGGGGACACTGGCAGATCAGAATGGGGAGGCCCAGGTCTGCCATTTTGGACCTTAGCCAGAGCCCAAAGATGTGGGAAGTCATCATTTGTGACTGCTTCTCCACACAGCACCATGGCACACAGCATCTCCATCCCCCTGCTGCTCCATGCACTGTGTCCCTATCACTCGCCCATCATCACCTACTGGCCCACAGCCAACCCCCAGATACTTGCCTGACCCTCGCCAGTCTCTCGCCCACTGCCTTGTAAGACCTTAAAACATAAGAGCAGAAATTAGGCCATTCAGCCCGTGGAATCTGCTCTGCCATTCATGGCTGATAGGTTTCTCGATCCCATTCTCCTGCTTTCTCTCTGTAACCCTTGATACTCAAGAACCTACCTATCTGCGTCCTAAATATACTCATCTGCAAATTCTGAAACTGGGTCCTACAGGGCCAGATCTGTCATTCACCCACAGATCCCTGGCTGCTTTCCCTACTACTCATGGGCTGGTGGATTGTGAGCAGATTCGGTTCTGAAGATGATTTGAAAGGAACACCAATGGAGGGCAATGTGAAGCAGTCATTGTTGAGATTTTAAAAAGATGTCCCCATTTGGGATTGAGTCGTAAATACAAGTGTTTGTAATTTGGGGACCCCTGTATCTCTGAAGGGAAGAGGTCCTGATGTTAGCCCAGATACACCCTACCCCTACCTGTTCAACGTGATGCATCTTGTAGCTTATCTGATTTTTCTGAAATAATTAATCCACACTTACTCAAATACCTGTTGCAACTATTGTTTCTGAAAAGTCTTTTGCAGCTTGCTGTTTACAGACCCTAGTCATTTGAGTTTGTTGTTACATTTCTAATGAAATCTGTTTCTTTGGTGTATCCATTCTGTACTGTGCCAATACAAGCTGTGTCTATTGTAACGTTCTGGGAACTTGCTGTTCTAATAGTTGGTACATTCAAGTTCTAGTGCTGGTTGCTATGTCTAATTCTGCCTAGCAATGGATGCCAGGTTTTTGAGTTTTTGCTAAGTCACTGCAAAACAGCTCAAGGGTCACTGAAGAACAGCCCAAAAGGTTAATGTCAGTGTTAGCCAGAGAGGGGGAGAAGCGAGCATCATCAAAGAGAAGAGTGCAGCTGTGAAGCTGTTAAACTCAAAAGGTCAGAGGTTTAGTGTGCTTAAGACTTTGTTTACAGCTGTGAACAGAAAAATCACTTTCCCGTTTTGCGTGGAAATTGTAAAATCCTGGTTTCTTTTGGGATAGCCGAGCTTCATCACTGGCTGCTCCACCTACGTAGCTTGAGAGTCACAGTGCTGCTGCTCCAGCTGTAAGTACGTCTCTGGCTCTGGGCCTCTGCAGCCTAGGCCTCTGGCTCTGGGCCTCTGCAACATCCAAAATATTGCTGGTTGCTTTCCAATATGAAGGTACTGGAGATCACCTCTGAGGTCACGCCTTGTTTCTGGAGCCCCTGGACAGCTTACATTATTCGAAAGTTGGATGAAGTGCACAGCAGCGCTCCCTGTAATTTTTCATCATCCTGCGTGGACCTGTTGGATAAGCAGCCAAAGTGGGGGGTAGCCATTCATGTTTAGAGACTGCAGGGTCAGCTGAGCTTGTGGAGGGTCAACGTGGACGTTCGTAAATTCTCTTCCACAAATACTGGATCAGTTGCTAAAATTCAACCATCTCCGATTGAAAATTCATTCAGCAAAGACAGGAAGGGATATGGGCCAAAGGCAGGTATATATAGGTCACAGATCAGCCATGATCTTATTAAATGGTGTTAAATGGTGGAACAGGCTGGAGGGGCTGAATGGCCTACTCCTGTTCCTTTGGCTGAAAAACCTCCTGTGTTTCCAGGACTGTATAACACACTGCATCAGGAGTACATTTCTTCCTTGTACATTGCTACCACAGCACTTAGTTTAGCCTGCCATGGTCGTCCAGCTGTGCCAAACTGAAACATTATTATTAAGCTGGAGAGGGTTCAGAAGAGATTTACCAGGATGCTGCTGGGTATGGAAGGTTTGAATCATAAAGAAAGGCTGGGACTGTTTTTCATTGGAGTGTGTAGGAGGTTGAGAGGTGACCTTTTATCGAGGCTTACTGAGGGGTATAGAGCAGGTGACTGGCAGGTGTCTTTTCCCTAGGATGGGGGATTTCAAGACTGGGGGCACATTTTTACGGTGAGGAGAGAGATTTTTAAAAAAGACGTGGGGAAACCCTTTTACAAAGAGGGTGGTTCGTGTATGGAATTAACTTTCAGATGAAGTGGTGGGTGTGGGCATATTGAGAACATTGAAAAGACTGATAAGTACGTGAATAGAACATAGAACATTACAGCGCAGTACAGGCCCTACAGAATAGGAACGCTTTGGAGGGAAATGAGCCAGGAGCAGGCAGGTGGGACTAGTTTAGTTTGGGATTATGTTTGACATGGGCTGGTTGGATCAAAGGGATTGTTTCCATGTTGTATGACTCTCAGCTGGTGAAGGTTGTTAAGAACGTGCACTTGCCTCTTGCTTCTGGATTAGTGGTGCTGGAAGAGCACAGCAGTTCAGGCAGCATCCGAGGAGCAGTAAAATCGACGTTTCGGACAAAAGCCCTTCATCAGGAATACAGGCAGAGTGTCTGAAGGGTGGAGAGGGTGGACTTGCCTCTTGCTGCGCACGTACAGCAGTGAGGATCAGCCTGATGTGCAAATGTCAGGGGATGTTGGTTGCTGATGAGGTCAACTATCCGAGACCCTCTACATGTTGGAGAACATGACTCGGGTGTAATGCTTTCCGAAGTCTAAATGAAGTTGTCTGAAAGGTTTCCCTGTACGAACACCATTTCCAGCTATTATTTTTGAAGCCAACTTGACTTCCAGTATCTACTCTGCAGTAGGCAGGAAAATCAATGCATTCCCCCCACCTTTGAGAATTCGTTTCAAACTTTTTCCAGTTGACTTCAGCAGGTCTGATTGCTCGGTATCAAGTTCTTGCCAAAGTTACTCTGAAGGCTGCCTTTTGATCTGTGCCATTTGTTTCCAGACAACAGGAGAACTCGGTTAGAAAACGGTTTGATGGCATTACATCACTTCTCCTGCAATGTTATCTCTTGGTGCCTATCTGCTGCAGTACACAGACTGCAAGTGTTTGACCCTGAAGCAAAGCACACAGGAATTAATACTCTCACAAGCATTAATGCTATACTTGACCTTTGTTTTTCTTAAGTAAATCATAAGTTGGGGATTACTGCTGCTGTTTAAGAAAGTAACAGATGAGTATGATGTTCCATTTATTTAAGACTTTCCACAAAAATTCAATTTTTGCTTCAGTTAAACTTCAATGCAATTTCTAACGTCCTTTTAAGATTGTTGGGTTTTGCTTTTCTAAGATGTGGGGTAGTGATGCTTTCTCATTTGAGATGTGTTAAAAGACACAGCACATCTGGTCTTTCCACAGGCAGTGGTTTTTAACTTCACCATGTGTGACTTGAATTTATCGTGGTTGTCACATTTTTATCAAAAGGCAGATAATTGAGAGGCCCTCGATGCCGGATGGGCTGTTGTAGAACTTTAAGTAATTGCAGTCAGAGGTTGTCGGAGTATTTCAGACAGTGTCCTTGATGATTAACTCTCCTTTCCCAGTGATTTCAGTGTAACCAGAATCCTCTGAATGTTTTTGTTAATCTGCTTGTCTTCAAAACCATTTTTTTAATATCTTGAATCTGATTGTGGTCCTTTAATGGTGTGTGTGCAGTTAGGGAACAGAAAGCCTATTAAATCTGTTGCATGTAAAAAAAATCCACCAAATGTTTACCGGATGAGATGTAGTGGGGGCTGGTGTAAACTTTGGTAATGCAAATCACTAATGCCAGTGAGTTTGTGATATAGGAATGTCCCATCCTTTCCCACCCCTTCTCTCGCTTTCAGATGAGAGGTATCTGAATCGTTGAGTTCTTTGAATCTGGCCTGTATATACTATGAGTTTCTTGCTAACGGTGATTTGTTCAATAATGTTTAGGCTTTGCACAGTCCATGAGAACTGAAGGAAGGAGCTGAGTGCATTATCCCCATTTCAATGTCTCTCTGAATCTTTGCTTAGTTCCCCTTTTATCTATAAAACTTTTTGTTTTGCTTCATTTGGACTGGAGGTGTTCAGATGGAATGAGCTGCCAGAGGAAGTGGTGGAGACTAGTACAATTGCAACATTTAAGAGGCATTTGGATGGGTGTATGAATAGGAAGGGTTTGGAGGGATATGGGCCGGGTGCTGGCAGGCGGGACTAGATTGGGTTGGGATGTCTGGACGGGCTGGACCAAAAAGTCTGTTTCTGTGCTGTACATCTCTGACTCTATGACACTTTGATTACCATTAAAACATAGGTTCCTTTATAACAAATAATAAAGAAGGATTTAGTTCCTAAAACCAGACAGTGATGTCAGAGCTTTATTAATGTGGATGGAAAAAGTAGGTTGCAAGAAGGCAGTGGGGAGCTCAGTGGTTAGCACTATTGCTTCACTGTGCTAAGGACCTGGGTTCGATTCCAGCCTCCAGCAACTAACTGTCTGTGTGGAGTTTGCACATTCTCCCCTTGTCTGTGTGGGTTTCCTCCAGTTGCTCCTGTTTCCTCCTAGCAGTCCAAAGACATGTAAGTTCAGTGAACTGGCCATGCTAAATTGCCAATAGTGTCCATGGATATGCAGGCGAGGTGGATTGGCCATTGGAATTGATGGGATACGTGATGGGGTAGGGTGTGGATCTGGGTGGGATGCTCTTTAGAGGGTCAGTGTGGACTTGATGGACAGAGTGGCCTGCTTCCACACTTTAGGGATTCTAAGAACTATGTTGAGTGTTTTGTCCCCCGAAGTGTGTGTGTGTGTGTGTGTGTGCGCGCGCGCGCGCGTTCAGGTCCTCTCGGAGTCTTCTGTTCTCACTGTTGATGAGCTCGAAGGTGGGAAGGACTGTTTAAAACAGCAAGAGTGGTTTTGTTCCTGAATCCTACCATTTTAATGCCTCAGCTAGAAGAAAGTTCTGGTTGAAATTCCCAGCAGCCAATTGAGGCCCTTGTTAAGAGGCGAAATAATGAGCACTTAAGGCCTTTTGATGTTGTAGCTGATATTCATCCACGTCCAGGCAGCTCTATAGCTGTGTGATTTACAGCTGAAACCACGGGCACAGTGTCTTATCCTTTACCCTTTTTGTTCAGGCGCATGTGGGGATGCGTTCACTGAAGAAATTTGAATTGAGTGAGTATGTAGCAATTTACTGAAACAAAAGTGATTGTAGATGTCTTAACTATGCAAGAATTTACAGCATAGAGAAGGGAGTGACCTTTTGCTGAGGTTTGGGTCTAGATATTGCTGGCGATAAAAGGGGATAAATCTATCTTTCTGATGTCTGTTTGGACATTCCTCAGACTGGAGATGGGAAGAAATGTCTTTACCCAGAGAGTGGAATTCTCTGCCACAGAAATTGGTTGAGGCCAAGACATTGAATGTTTTCAAGAAAGGGTTAGATAATAGTCCTTGGGATGAAAGGGAACAAAAGATATGGGGGAGAAAGGTAAAAGGATGGACTGAGAGCAGTGTGCATCCTGCATCTGTCCCTGAGATTGCTGCTTCTAGATATACTCCTAAATATCTTACACTGATTACATTTCAGTAGTATAAGATATTTTATTTTTGATTATTTCATTGTGAAAAAGGCAAAAAAAAACACGTGATAATTTTTCAGGGAAAGTTGTTTTCACAGAATTATTGGAAAGGCCGACACACACCTTGCTGGAAGGGGGAGCAGGTGGCTGAGTTGGATGATCAACCATATTGAATGGCACAGCAGGTTGGAAGGGCCAAATGGCCTCTGCCTGCTATTTTCAGGGGTTTATTTTTGAGGGGGTTGGTGGAGGAAGAAGAGGAGGAGGGATGTAGTATTGGGACCAGGTTGGCCTTGTTAACTGGAGAAAACCTTGGCTGACCAATATGACCAAGAGATTAGAATCTCCCCCAGTGCAGGACAGACTCTGAGCTAGCTGGCAGCAGCCAGTATACTGCGCATTAGTAAATAGAGGGTGACTTGGTGATGGGTCACCGGCCTCTTTGCAAATATTTCAAGGACCCTCGCTCAAGTGCACTAAAAGCTACCCTCTGTACTTGCTGCTGACCCACATCTCCAGATTCTTGATTCTGCGCTAAGTCTTTCAGTAGATCTCATCCAAATGTCCTCATTTTCGATGAGCAGTCTGTGCATTATTTACCTTTTACAAAACAGAAACTCCCCACTCTGTCACTTTTTTTGCAACCAGACCTGAGTTATCAGAACAGACCGAGATGGGCAGTGCCAATGAATGTGAATGTGACACTCCCTATACATTTAAACACACACTGACACCCATGCAAGTTGGAAATCCGAAACCAAAACACAGTGCAGCAGAAACCCAACAGGTCTGGCAGAGAGAAAACAGTTAACATTTCATGTCAAGTCAAATTCTGCCAAAGGGTCACTGAATTCAAAATGTTAGCTCTACTTTCTCTCTGCAGAAACCAGACGCGTGGAGCTTTTCCAGCACTATTGTTTCTGAATGACCGTACATTTCTACATTTTGGAATTCTTCCAGGATGGAGCACATTGTACCTGTAATATTTCCTAACTCTCACTTTTCACTGATGCGTGAGAGCATGCCAGGAATTCATTGTGTTCTCTTTGACTGACGAGAGGCTTTGGAGGTCATTCAAAAGTGATTCACTTGGCTAATTCCTATAGTGAAGGGGTTGCCTTATCAAGAATAGTTAAACAGGTTAAGTTTTTTAAGAATTTAGAAGATTAAAGAGTGATTTTATTGAAACACAAGATTCTTCAGAACCAACTTCCCAAGAATAATAACTTTGGACTCTCAACATTTAACTCTTGTTTCTCTATCCCAAAGATGCTGCCAGATATATGGAGTTCCTCCAGCATTTTTTTTTGTTTCTGAGAGGGCTTGACAGTGGAGATCTCCAAGATGTTTCTACTAGTGGGGGAATCTCAAACTAGCTGCAGAATAAAGGAACACACTCCTTTTAAAATGATGCAAAGGAATCTCTTCTCCCAGATGGGAGGCTAGATCAGTGAAAGTATCAAAGAGGGAAAGCAGACTGTTGAAATATCGAGGAGCTGAGGCCTGCAGCAGATCTGCCACTATCATGAGTGTTGTGGTAGAATCATAGAATCCCTACAGTGTGGAAGCAGGCCATTGAGTCCATCAAGTCCACACTGACCCTCCGAAGAGTATCCTATCTCGATTCAAAACCACTCTCCCATCCCCATCCCATTTGTGTAAGCCTGCATTTCCCATGACTAATCCATATAACCTGTACATCTCTGGATACAATGAGCAATTTAACTTGGCCAGTCCACCCAACATCTTGTTTATTGTGGGCGGAAGCCAGAGTGCCTGTAGGAGCTTCTCCTTGTATTTCTAAGGTTCCTCTATGTTCAGAGAGAAATGTGTTTGCCAGCATGGTGAGCTTTCCCACAGAGCAGTGTGAGCTCGGACCACATGTATAACTTTGTGGGAGTGACATCTCAGTCATATGCATGGTCTCACAACCCATCAAACTGCTGGATTCCTGTCTCCCAGTCTCCCTGGCTGCAGTCACCATGCTTTCATTGTGCATCGATTGGAGTACGTGAGGCACCATCCCAACCCAGGGGGCATGGGCAACGAGTGCACTTTGCTGAGAATATTGCTCATAACTCTGTTAGCACCTTACCTTTTTTTGATGTTCTAGGTTTCAAGGGAAAATAAACAGAAAAATATATATTTATCATGGACGGTGCAAAGTGTGTTGTGAAATCGGATGAAACTCCAATGTTGAAATATCATATTCCTCATTAATTGAATCTACTTGAGTTCATGTGGCTATTAGGCAGAAGTGGATACTGCAGATGCTGGAGATTAGAGTTAGATTAGAGTTTAGATTAGTGTTTGAAAAGCGCAGCAGGTCAGGCAGCATCCTCCCAGCCTCATTCCTGATGAAGGGCTTTTTTTTCCCCCCTGCTCCTTGGATGCTGCCTGACCTTCATGTGGATACTTTTAACTTTTTGGAGTGGGTTTGACAAGGTGACAGATACCCAGTCTATCAAGTTCTTTCAAATTGATGCATTATACCTTCCACACTGCCACAATTGCAAATTGGTCATTGATCCTACAAGTGTAAGTAGTTGTTGAACAAGGACTATAACTGTTTATGTCCAGTATTTAAATCTAAATTATTTTCACTGAAGTTGAACTCTCCTTTAGCAGGTGAAGTTTGATTCAATTCTGTGTCTGAAATTGATTGTATAAAGAGTGCGCTGGATCCATGTCTGTCCTCGTTCTTCTCTGTCCCCACCACCAGCAAAAGAATATGCAGCCTGCATCATAACACTTTCTTCTTGAGTCATTATTGCCTTTCAATTTTTCAACTCTGTTTGGAACCTTGATTGGAGGGCTTTAATGAACAGACCCTGTAAACGTTAAGGTTTAATAGAAACAGATTATCACATCAAAATTGGTGTCCGAAACTTTACAACGATCACATTGATTTTGTCTCAACATGAAAGGTGTTTGAGACAACAAAATATAATGCAAAGTAGGAATTGGAAAGTTGTAGCTGTTTTCATTTAAGAATAAAGGTGGTAATAAATTGACAATATTTTAAAAAGTATTAAATTACCATGGTGTCAGTTGTTTTGAGGAATTTAAAAGTAGGAGACATAAATACAAGTTTTTTTAAAATATGAGTGATTTGAGAGTCTGTTATTTGCTAGTGTGTCTGTGGAATGTGCAACCACAGTTAATGATTTAAAGAGTGATCATATTAACTTCAGGTCACAAAGGCAGTTCAAGGTATATGGGCAACGAGGGTTATTAGAATAAGTTGTTGTGGAAAAAGGTTGGAATTCAATGACGTGCTAAATATCCTCCCCCCCCCCCCCCCCCCCACCACCGCCAAATAATCTGTTGCATTTTCCTTGTCATTCTTCTGTATTACGTGAAGACCCCAATCAAAGTCATAATTTTCTATGTGTACATCTACATCAATCCTCAGCTTCAAACACCTGAATCAAGGCTGATGCGTTACTGCAGTGCTGAGGGAGTGAGCGGATCTAAGCCCCTGGAGATCTAAGGTTTTCAAACTCGTGAGTAGTCTGGACAGAGAGAAGCTGTTCCCCCTTGGAAAAGAAATGAAAATGCAAGGGCATGGAATTAAAGTAATGTGTAAATGAAGCAAGGCTGATATGAGAACATTTTCACCCAGTGAGTGTGGAACACACTGCCTGGAAATGTGGCAGATTGAAGGTTCAACTGAGGCATTCAAGAGGAGATCTGATATTCTTTTGGGTAGAAATAGTGTGCAAGGATGTGGGGAAAATGAAGGAGATTGGGCATGAAGGAATAGAGCATTTATTGTCTGTGCCAAAGGGCATTTAAGAGAAAACCACATCGCTGTGGGTCTGGAGACATTAGTGAACCAGGCAATGGTTCTGACAATGGTCACCGTTCCAGATATCTATTGAATTCAAATTCCACAATCCACTATGGTGTGATTTGAACCTGGGTCCCCAGAACATTACCTGGATTAACAGTCTAGCGATAATACCTCACTAGGCCATTGCCTTCTAGTCCTGTGTAAGATCTTGTATGAGTTTATTTGAATTTAATTTAATGAATTGTCATGTGTACTGAGGCACAGTGAAAAGCTTTGTTTTGCGAGCAATACAGGCCGATCAGAGTTAAATACCATACATATGTAAATAATAAGTAAACAGCAGCAAAAACACAGCTACAGGCAAATGCTAAGAGTTTGAGTCTATTCCGTATTCTAACAACAGTACGGTAGAAACTGCGGGTGGGATTGGATTGGGTTGGGGTATCTGGTCGGCATGGACGGGTTTCCATGCTGTACATCTGACTCTGACTAAAACCAGCTGGTGCGTGTGTTCAGGCTTCTGTACCTTCTCCCTGATGGTAGAGGTTGTAGAAAAACATTGCCAGGGTGGGATGGATCTTTGAGAATGCTGGCGGCCTTTCCTTGACAGCGGGCCTGGTAGATGGATTCTATAGATGGGTGGTTGGCCTTTTGTGATTGTCTGTCTGGGCTGAGTTCAACACTCTCTGTAACTGTCTCCGATTTTGAATGGTACAGTTGCCATACCAGGTAATGATACATCGAGACAGAATGTTCTCTATGGCGCACCTATAAAAACTGATAAGGGTATTCGCCGTCATGCCATGTTTCCTCAGCTGCTTGAGGAAGAAGAGACGTTGTTGGGCCTTTGTAACCAGTGTGTCCACATGAAGAGTCCAAGAAAGCTTGTTGTGGATGACCACTCCCAGGAGCTTGACACTCTCCATTCGTTCCACCTCTGTGCTGTTAATGTGTAGGGGGGGCATGAGTAACATCTTGCCGAAAGTCAATAATGACTTCCTTGGTTTTGCTGGCATTGAGAGCTGGGTTGTTCTGAGTGCACCATTTTTCCAAGGCATATCCACCTCTGCCTGTAGTCTGTTTCGTCGCCATGTGAAATTCGACTGACTATGTTGATGTCATCAGCAAACGTATAATTGGCATTAATCTAGTATTTGGCGATGTAGTCATGGGTATACAGTGAGTACAGTAGGTGACTGCGCACGCACTCCAGTGACGAGTGTTATTTGATAAGGCATTATGTTCAGTGAGGCTATATTCCATGGTGGTATTCTGTGAATGTCAGAGAGAGGTCTCCCTTGCTGATCTGGCCCTGATATAACCTTTAGTCAGCTGCTCCAGCTAGTCGTTATCTTAATGTGAACTATCAGCATCCTTTCTCCCACAGCACTCCAACTACCCAGAGCTATGACATAAATGTTGCCCCCTCCACACTTCAAGCCGGCTCTGTTGAAGAGTGATCTTGGCTCTGCGTTAGCTTGCTGTGTTTCCATGGATGTTGCCTGACCTGCTGTGATCTCCAGCATTTTTTTGTTTTCGGTAGCCGTTATCATCTTTCTGTTGCAATGTGCAAATTACTTGCAACATTTGTCCGCTAAAGAACAGTTATCCACATCTTTTGAATGCATTTCATTGACTCTAGTTGTAAGTAATCTTAGATTTTTGCAAGTTTATTTGGGCATTGTTCGACTTTGAAGCACTGTATAAAACAGGTCATTGTCTTCTGTGATCTGGGGACTGCTCACACCGGGGGCTGAGTTTTCCTATCTCTGGATTTGTTCTGTAGATAAAGCCGTTTTGCTTTTGGCCAGCATTCTGTGAAAAAAGACAATAGCTGTTTATTGCTGGTAATGAAGGGTTTTGAGTTATAAAGAGGCTGAGATTTTCTACACTGGAGAGTAGGAGGTTGAGAGATGACCGTGTAGCGGCTCATAAAATAATGAGGGGTATAGCTGGGGTTAATGGTAGGTGTCTTTCCCATAGGATGGGGAATGTAAGACTAGAAGATGTATTTTTAAGGTGAGAGGAGAGAGATTTTAAAAAATACATTGTTGCCAGGGTTGAAGAGTTTGAGCTATCGGGAGAGGCTGAACAGGCCGGGGCTGTTTTCCCTGGAGCGTTAGAGGCTGAGGGGTGACCTTATAGAGGTTTACACACTCATGAGGGGCATGGATAAGATAAATAGACAAGGTCTTTTCCCTGGGGTGGGGAAAGTCTGGAACTAGATGGCAGAGGTTTAGGGTGAGAGGGGAAAGATATGAAAGAGACCTAAGGGGCAACTTTTTCATGCAGAGGGTGGTACGTGTATGGAATGAGCTGCCAGAGGAAGTGGTGGAGGCTGGTACAATTGCAACATTTAAGAAGCATTTGGATAGGTATGTGAATTGGGAGAGTTTGGAGGGATATGGGTCAGATGCTGGCAGGTGGGAGTAGATTGGATTGGGATATCTGTTTCCGTGCTGTACATCTCTATGACTCTGACATGGGCAATTTCTTTTATATAGGAGCGTGGTTTGCATGTGGAATGAACTTCCTGAGGAAGTGATGGATGTGGGTACAATATCAATGTATGGTTTCAATTGCATTACAATGTAGACTTTTGCCTGGTGGGGGCGTGGCGCTCCGAGAGCTGGTGCTTCTGGGTGACCCTGTTGGACTGTGGCCTGGTGTTGTTTTTAACTTGATATATGCATGATCCTGTTGGATCTCTGAACAGAGAGATTCAGATACAAGTTGGTCATCTCATCTTGTGGATTGCAAAAATCTTCGAATTATATTGGATTCAAAACTTTTAACTCTTTTTCTCTCTCCCTAGATGCTGTCAGAGCTGCTGAGTTTCTCCAGCATTTTCTGTGTTTGTATCTCCACTGGCTTTCGCATTCTCAATAAGGTGGCAGACTCGGTGAAGACACCTTTGCCTCTGAATCATGAATTGTGGCTTCATGTCTCACTGTAACTCCTCTAACTCTCCCACTGTATTACTGAGGGAAAACTGCACCACCAGAGATGCTGCCTTTCAAATTCAATGTCAAACTCACCATGTGGATGGAAGAGTTGAGCGGGCAGGATTCCCAGTGTCTTGATCAATATTTATCCCTGATCCAATACCCAGAGCAGATCAGCTGCTTGTTTATCTCATTATTGTGTGTGACCATCATGTGCACTGGGATGTCCTGAGAATGTAAGAGGCACTACATAAATGCAAGGTAGCACAAAATGGGGATACATGTATGGAAGAGCTGCCAGAGGAAGTGGTGGAGGCTGGTACAATTACAACGTTTTAAGAGGCATTTGGATGGGTATATGAATAGGAAAGGTTTGGAGGGATATGGGCCGGGTGCTGGCAGGTGGGACTAGATTGGGTTGGGATATCTGGTCAGCATGGGTGAGTTGGACTGAAGGGTCTGTTTCCATGCTGTACATCTCTGACTCTAATTACAATGTTTAAAAGACACTTAGATATGTACATGAATAGAAAAGGTTTGGAGGGATGTGGGCCAGGAGCAAACTGGTGGGATTAGTTTAGTTTGGGATTAAGGTCTGCATAGAGCAGATGGACTGAAGGGTCTGTTTCCGTGCTGTATGACTCTGACTCCAGAAGAAAGGAGAGCAGTAGACCCACCCCCACACTTTTTTGCGGTCCGTGTCAAAGCCAGTATTTATCCTTCAGTCAATGTCATTGAAATGGATTTTCTTTCATCCATCTCATTCTTGTGTGGCTATGTTGTGCCAGTAACTGTTTGCCATGTTACAGGAATCATTATGTGTGAAGCACTGAAATATTACTGAAGGCACTAGTATAAATCCAACTTTTTTATTAAAAATAGGTCAACTGTGTTTCCTTTTTATGGCCTTTTAAAACAGTCGGTGTGATTTATAGCTTTAAAGGTGAGAGGTAAGCCTTTGCATTTTGTCGTCTTGAGGGTTTGTTTCTGTTTGGCAATTTTTGTTTTTCTCGCTAATTAATTGATATTGAAAGTACATTGCTATAATGCTAGAGAGCTCTGTCCAATCTGCTTACTAAAATCATTAATCTTTCAGCTTTATGATCTCTCTCTTCCCCCACCCCTGCCACCAATACCACTACCATTACCACCACCACTGGGTGATCAAGATGAAATCGCATTCGTAGTTTTAAATGGGTCAGAATGTGACCACTTGACAGCAGGAATATCTACTGTGTGCTTAATTCTTAGATTTACCTAAACTGTGAAACTGGATATGTATACACAATGGTATGCTCTTATTTCAGTGCTAAGCAGTAATTTCCTACTTTGAAAACTGCAACTGGTGTATGAAATATGAATTAGTGATTTTAAAAACTGTGAAGATGGTTGAGGTTGCTGGTCAGTCATCTCCGTTCCAGCCCGTCTGCAGGTGTTCCTCAGAGGAGTGTCCTGACCTACAGCTGCTTCATCATTGACCTTCGCTCCAACATAACTTCACAACTGGTGATGTTTGCTGATAATTGCTTAATGTTCAGCATCATTTGCAACTTGGCAGATACTGAAGCAATCCTAATGAAGGGCTTTTGCCTGAAATGTCTTTTTTTTTTTCCCCTGCTTCCCGGATGCTGCCTGACCTGTGCTTTTCCAACACCACTCTCTAATCTTGACTCTGATCTCCAGCATCTGCAGTCCTCACTTTTGCTTCGCTGAAGCAATCCTTGTCCAGAAGCAGCAAGACCTGAACACTATCCAGGTTTGATCTGATAGGTGGCAAGTAACATTCATCGTAGAATCCGTACAGTATGGAAACAGGCCATTTGACCCAACAAGTCCACACCGACCCTCCAAAGCGTATCCCACCCAGACCCAGTCCCTACCCTATTATTCGATGTTTGTTTGACCTGACTAATGCACCTAATCTATACATCCCTGAACACTTTGGGCAATTTACCGTGGCAAATTCACCTAAGCTGCACATCTTTAGATTGTGGGAGGAAACTGGAGCATCTGGAGGAAACACTGTCAGATAAGGGGAGAATGTGCAAACTCCACACAGACAGTCACCCGAGGCTGGAATTGGACCTGGACCCCTGGCGTTGTGAGGCAGCAATGCTAACCACTGAGCCACCATCCTGCCCCAAATATAGTCATTCCAAACCAAGTACAGTCTAACAATCACCCCTTGACATTTAATGGTATTATCATCACAGAATCCTCCACTATCAACATCTTGGACTTAAAAGTGACTATTAAAATGAACTGGACTAACCATATAAACATATGAGCAAGTCAAAGGCTAGGACCTCAACTCTTGACTTCCCAAAGCCTGCCTACCACCTACAAGGCACAAGTCAGAAGTTGGATGGAATACTCACTCTCCTTGCCTGGATGGGTGCAGCTCCAACAATACTCTAGCTTGGCACCACCAGGACAAAGCAGCCCACTGATTGGCACCACATCCACAAATATTCACTCCTTCCACCACCGTTGCTCAGTAGCAGTAGTGTGTAGTATCTACAAGATGTTCTGCAGAAATTCAGGAAAGATCCTTAGTCAGCACCTTCCAAACTTACAACCACTTCCAAATAGAAAGACAAGGGCAGCAGATACATGGGAACACCACCCCCTGCAAATTCCCCTCCAAGCCATTCACCATCCTGACTTGGAATTATATCACTGTTCCTTCACTGTCGCTGGGTCAAAATCCTGGAGTTCCCTCCCTAAGGACATTGTGGGTCGACCATAGCTTGTAAACTGCAGGGGTTCAAGAAAGCATCTCATGGTTACTTTCCCAAGGGCAACTAGAGATGGGCATTAAATGTTGGCCCAGCAACAAAGTCCACCTGAATGATTGATTGATTGATTGAATTAAGCAAAACATGATTGACTATTTCCACTCAAGTGTTGAGTTTCGCATTGTAGTGATACAGATTATGTTAAAGCTTAACATGCAAAATAAATTTCAGCAATGGAGCTTTTTGTACATACAAATATTCCACTTCTAATCTTAAGGACACGAAAAGCAATTGTATCATGCTTGCTTGTTATCTTGACTAAGTCAGAAACTGAATCTCAGTCAGTCCTTTGTTACATGATGCAGTTAACCACGTGCAGGCCAAATGTGGTTCATGCTTCTCATTTGCTTTGTGGAATAGGCTCAGAGCTGATTGGCTGACTAGTGTTTCTAAGTCACTTGATTTTTGAATGACAGTGACTGTGAATCTCGTGTCAGGCTTGCAAATGCCACAAAATCTGGCAATAGGTCAGCGTGCCAGAGGCAGACCCAGAGTTTCAACATGTAATCAAAACATGTAACTTTTGAATTGGTGTAAGCCGTGAATGGTGAGGTATTTAAACCTCAAGACAACTAGAACCTTTTGAATTCCATGTCTGTCATCTTTTGGCTAAAGCAAATTGCTGTCAAAGTAATGAGCCTCTGATATATAATTGTGATAAGTGTTTTTAGATTTGGAAACTTTAGAATTTAGGTACAATAGAGCCAACTTGAGCCTGTTCTTCTGCAAGCTGGTAGGGAATATTGGGATAAGTGGAAAATAAATCTTTTATGTTGACCCTGTTCTATGACTAAATTCAGTTTTCAACATCAGTTGCAACTCCTATTGAAGCAGTCCATGTTCAAACTTGACAAGATCTAGACACTATCCAGGCTTGGGCTGATGAGTGGCAAGTAACATTCTTGCCACCACCAATGCCAGGCCTTGGCTCTTGTTGGAGATGGTCAATCTAATCATTGCCCCTTGACATTCAGTGATGTTACCATTGGGGATACCCAATTGCTAACATCCTGGGAGTTACCATTGACCAGAAACTCCACTGGACTTGCCACACAAACAGTGATTACAAGAACAGGTCAGAGGCTAGGAATATGGCAGCGAGTAACTCACCTCTTAACATCCCCCCCCGCCCCCCCCACCCCCAAAGTCTGTCCACCATCATCAAGACACAAGTCAGGACTATGAAGGAATACTCCCTACTTGCCTGGATGGGGTCAGGTTCAACAACACTCGAGGAGCTTGACACCATCCAGGACAAAGCATCCCACTTGATTGGCACCACATCTGTAAACATCTACTCCCTTCATCACCAGCACTCAGCAGCAACAGCGTGCAGTGTCTACAAGATGCACTGCAGAAATTCAATAAAGATTCTTAGACAGCACCTTCCAAACTTACAACCACATACATCTTGAAGGACAAGGGCAGCAGATACATGGGCACACAAACCCTTGCAAGCTCCTCTCCGAGCCGCTCCCCATCCTGACTTGGAAATATATTGCCGTTTCTTCACGCGCTGGGTCAAAATCCTGGAATTCCCTCCCTAGGGGACATTGTGGGTCTACCCACAGCACATGGACTGCAGCGGTTCAAGAAGGCAGCTCACTCCCACCACATCAAGGGCATGTAGGGGCAGGTAATAAATACTGACTCAGCCAGTGATGCCCATATCCCACAAATGAATTTTTTTTTAAATGTCAGTTTTAAAAAAATAAAATAAACTTGGAAACGTCGGGAATTTTGAGGGGAAAAAAATTCACTTTTTTGTCATGTGACTGTAATCTGCACATTATTACTCAAAACTGTATTTCTCCGAATTACTGTGCAGGGCCAACTTTAATTATATGGATTTGTCTGAATTGCTCACCAATAAAAGATCATATTATTACTCTGGTAAAATGACCAGTGCTATCTGGTTTGAGTGTACTTGGTGCCAGAACAGTTAGCACGTCCCTTATAGCATGAGACATAGTTTGAACATTCTCTTTTGTCCTTGTAGGATTTTAATACAATTCACTGATCTGCTGTACGGAGCTCCGTGTGAATCCATGTTTCCTGATGTTAAATACTGTGGGGCTCTTGATATCGAATCCCAGAAACGAGACTTGAATATGTCAGTACTAAATACCAGGATTACTAAAAGAGTCACTTACAAGTACTATAGAAATAAGATTTTAAAACACAAATTTTAGAGACCAGCAGCTGTTTGGAAATTTTGAAGTTAAGCAATATTACTTGTTGTTTTTAGCTTCTTTCTTTTTTAGGATTCCAACTTTTAAATGATTTTGATGCATGTTTTGTTAATGAGAAAAAACAATTTAGAACAGAAAATTTAAAAATCTATGAACAACTTGCATTTGTGCTTATCTATTTTGTCGTCTTGGAGCACAAAGTGTGAAACGTGAATTGACTGAATCTACACAAGAAGTAATTTGCTTGCCAAGTTAAAGTAGCCAATGTAGTTTGTATTCAACTATTAACATCCTGAACCTTTATGTCCTAAAGTTGTGTTCAAGCTGGAGATTAAAAGCTGCCTTGGGCCATTGTGACATCTGGTAATGTTTTTAATTCAAGAGCGTTAATGAGTGGGCATTCAGTCAAAGCTTTTAACATGCAAAGTAGGTAAACAGGAGTTCAGGGGTTTTTTTGCAAGTTGTGACCAGCGCTCTGACATCAGGAGTTCTGTTCTGGAATCTAAATAATGCTTTGTGCTTCAATATCTTCTGTTTTCAAGTGTTCTCTCATTTCAGACATCAGTCGCCATTAAACCTTGGTTAATTTCTTCATTCAAATCTCAAATAAAAATTATGAAACTTTTAAAGAGACCAAACAAAACAGTGTGTTTCCCAGTTACATTGAGGTTGTATACCAGGAATTAGCTGTGTGCTAATTCATACTGACTTGATAATGTAATGTAACCAGCAGCCTCATGAAGTCTGGCTAGGACGAGATAGATTCTGCCTTGGAATATTTTTGATGAATTCAGGAGTTAAGGGAAGTTCCGAAACCACCTGCTATCGGAAGGATGTTGTGAAACTTGAAAGGGTTCAAAAAAGATTTACAAGGATGTTGCCAGGGTTGGAGGATTTGTGCTGTTGGGAGAGGTTGAACAGGCTGGGATTGTTTTCCCTGGAGCATCAGAGACTGAGGGGTGACCTTTTAAAGGTTTATAAAATCATGAGGAATATGGGTAGGGTGAACAGCCAAGGTCTTTTCCCTGGGTTGGGGGAGTCCAACATTAGAGGGCATAGGTTTAGGGTGAGAGGGGAAAGATTTAAAATTGATCTAAGGGGCAACTTTTTTATACAGAGGGTGGTGTGTGTATGTGGAATGAGTGGTGGAGGCTGGTACAATTACAACATTTAAAGGCATCTGGATGGGTATATGAATAGAAAGGGTTTAGAAGGGTATGGACCAAGTGCTAGCAATGGGTCCGGATTAATTTCAGATATCTGGGTGGCATGGTTGAGTTGGACTAAAGGGTCCGTTTCTGTGCTGTACATCTGACTGTAAGATTCTTACCATCATACATGTTTAGTACCCTGGTACCAAGAGTCTCGGTGGCAGATTGATGTAGCTGATTGAATTCTGGGTGCGCAGTGAGTCATATTTGCCTTTAGAAACACCTCCATAATTGTTTTGTTTTTATGCCTATGTAATCTGATGACCATTGTGGAGTCTATTAGCTCAGTTGGCTGGATGACAGGTTTGTGATGTAGAGAGATGTCCAGCAGCATGTGTTCAATTCCCATCGGCTGAAGGTACCCTGAAGGACTCTCCTTCTCAACCTCTCCGGTAAAAACAATGACTGCAGATTCTGGATTAGTGGTGCTGGAAGAGCACAGCAATTCAGGCAGCATCCGAGGACAGGCAAAATCGACGTTTCGGGCAAAAGCCCTTCATCAGGATGACGGGCTTTTGCCCGAAACGTCGATTTTGCCTGTCCTCGGATGCTGCCTGAATTGCTGTGCTCTTCCAGCACCACTAATCCAGATTCTCAACCTCTCCCCTTGCCTGAGGCCTGGTGACCCTCAGGTTAAACCACAACCAGTCATTATCTCATTAATGACAGAGCACCCCTCTGGTCTGGTAGGACTACAGCAACTTTACCTTTCATTTGACTCTCCGATCAATTTTTTTGCTGGTCTGCAACATTCTTCTAATCATGACCCCCAAAGTTCACTTGCCCTTATTGTCGCTGTTACACTGCATCATCAACCATGTCAGATCACGTGGAACTGAGAGCTGAGGCAAGAAGGTTCTGATGATTGAATCCTGCTGCGCTGTCTCTCAACAGTGTTGTTAGTAAATACATTAGCTTGAGCAAGTATGGTTCTGGTGCTCATCTGCCAAGAGCAACCACAACCTGCTCATAATATTTTCACACCTATCACCCTCTGCAGATTTACACTGACTCACAATGATTCAGTGACTTGGTTTTGAATTTTAATCCTTACCTTCAAATCCCTCTGTGGCCTCACCCTTTCTTATCTCTGTAATGTCCTCCAACCTTACAACCATCTGAGATTTTTACTTCCACCCTACAAACCTTCGCATAAACCAAATCATCTGCTGATATCTCCGCACCTCCAAAAAGACCCCACCACCAGGGATATATTTCCCTCCCCACCCCTTTCCACCTTCCGCAAAGACCGTTCCCTCCGTGACTACCTGGTCAGGTCCACGCCCCCTTACAACCCACCCTCCCATCCTGGCACTTTCCCCTGCCACCACAGGAACTGTAAAACCTGCACCCACACCACCTCCCTCGCCTCTATCCAAGGCCCTAAAGGAGCCTTCCACATCCATCAAAGTTTTACTTGCACACCCACTAATATCATTTATTGTATCCGTTGCTCC
>NC_057711.1:130865058-130897758 GCF_004010195.1 Chiloscyllium plagiosum
TCCCCTCCCCCACTCACCTATTGTACTCTCTGCTACTTTCTCCCCACCCCCACCCTCCTCTAGCTTATCGCTCCACGCTGATGAAGGGCTTTTGCCCGAAATGTCGATTTTGCCTGTCCTCGGATGCTGCCTGAATTGCTGTGCTCTTCCAGCACCACTGATCCAGAATCTGGTTTCCAGCATCTGCAGTCATTGTTTTTACTTAGCTCAGTCTGGTCTCTGGTGCATCGTCGTCATTCCACCCTTGATTCAGTTGACTGGTTTGCAAGCTCTGGAATTTCCTCCTACATCCCTCTACCTCTCAAACTCAATTTCCTCGTTTTGAGTTTCATCTTTTTAAAAACTCCTGCTTTAAATCTTAGGCCAACTAATATCTTGCTTGGCTCAGTAACAAAGTTTGTTTATAACGCTCCTGTGAAGTGTCTTGGAACATTTTGTTAAAGGTGTTTTATAAATATAAACTTGTTAAACATTAGAAGGGAGGGAGGGAATCTATAACTCTTGTAAAACAACAATGAAATCTTTAGATGTACATTGTTAAGGGATGTGGAATGATCGGTCAAGCTGAACACTGGAGAATTTTTTGCATTTGTGCATTTGTTTTAAAATGTTTAAATCCTACAGGTGGCATATGGTGTGGGGAGGGACTGTCTTTCTGAGCTCCGTTCTGCTGAGAATGCAATGTATTTGCTGTGCTGGGAAATTAAGTAATGCCTGTGCATTCCCTTACCAAGAAGAGGTTGTTTGTATTTTGGCAAATGATCAAGCTTGCCCACATTAGTCAGTTAATGTGGTCACAGTCCTTGAGTACACAGTGGGAAAAGCAACAGAATGGGCAGAAGATAGATAAAGCGTTCTTTGTTCAATATCACCATTCTAAGAATTGAATACCACTGTCCCCAGAAGTAATTTGAACTGTTGTGATTTTCAGATTTCATACTGAGTAAAGTGCTGTGGAATTGCACTCAGATTACAGATTAGGAAGATTTAAAAAAACATCTTGAGTTAGGAAACCTCAACTCATTACTGACAAGCTAATCCATGGCTAATGAGCTTCAGGATCCTTTATGTACCATGAGATAGCAGTGGTACAGCACAAATTATTATTGAGTCTTGCTAAGTATTGGCACCTCTACACAAGATGTAGTTTATTGCAACTATGACAGATTGATGAGTTACTCTCTAATCATGGCAACCAGGACCCAGATCTTACAGTCCATTGGGACCTTTGTTCAAGATTCTTTGTCACTGTTTTCCAGAATCATTACTTGAGAACAGGTTTCAAGTGACTATAGATTGATTAATTCATATGAGTTGTGAGAGCGAGCTTGACTATTATTGGTATGTAGTTGACATAGTCTCAAATAAAAACAGAGAATGCTGGGGAATTTCAGGTCTTGTAGCATTTGTGGAGAGAAGTGATTACCATTCCAAGTCCAATATGACCGTACTTTAGTTATAGAATCCATAGATGTCATACATCCCTAAATTGTGGAGGCAGGCTATTTGGCCCATTAAGTCCACACCAACCCTCTAAACAGCATCCAACCCAGACCTATCCCTCAGTCCCTGTAACCCTGGCTAATCCATCTAGCCTGCATATCCCTGAACACTGTGGACAATTTAGCATGACCGGTCTTTGGACTGTGGGAGGAAACCAGAGCACCTGGAGGAAACCCATGCAGACACTGGGAGAATGTGCAAACTCCACACAGTCACTTGGGGGTGGAGTCAAACCTGGGTCCCTGGCGCTAACCACTGAGCCACAATGCTGCCCATCTGAAGAAATGTCACATCAGACTCAAAACATTAACCTTTTTCATCCATAAATCCTGCTCAGCACCTCGGCATTTTGTTTGTTTTAGATTTCCACCATATACAATATTCTGCTTTTATTTGACACTCTCCTGGTGTTTTACCCAAAAAAACCCTGAAATAACTGAATGTGCTGATAATCAGAAACGAAAGACAGAAATTGCTGGGAAAATTCAGCAGGTCTGGCAGCACACGTGAAGAGAAAGCAGAGCTAAGCAGATTCTAGGGATGGTGGGACTAACTTACAAGGGGAGATTGACGAGGTTAGGATTGTTTTTTTTACTGGAGCTCAGATGAATGAGGGGGGATCTCATCGAGGCTTGTAAATGCTAACAGGGCTAGACAGAGTAGATGCAGGGAGGATGTGCCTGATGGTGGGTGTGTCCAGAGCCAGGGATCACAGTCTGAGGATTCTATTTACAATGGAGATGAGGAAACATTTCTTTACCCAAAGCGTGGTGAACCTGTGCGGATTTGTTACCACAGGAAGGAGTTGATGCCAAAGCATTGATGTGGCCATTTTGGAGTCATAGATATAGCAGGTACAGGATTAGTGGTTGCAGGTTCTGGGGTTTAGAGGTTTCAGTAAGATCAGGGAAGGTGGTTAAAGAGTGGGATGTGTGGCATTGTTAGTCAAGGGCAGTATTACGGTGGCAGAAAGGACTACTGCAGTATTATGGGCGGAGGTCAGAAACCAGAAAGGAGAGTTGCAAGTTTTCTATAGACCTCCAAATAGTTCCAGAGATGTAGAGGAAAGGATAGCAAAGATAATTTTGGATAGAAGTGAGAGTAACAGGGTAGCTTTCATGGGGCTCTTTAACTTTCCAAATATTGACTGGCAACGCTGTTGTTCGAGTACTTTAGATGAGTTGGTTTTTGTCCAATATGTGCAGGAGGGTTTCCTGATACAGTATGTAGATAGGCTAACATGGGGCGAGGCCACATTGGATTTGATACTGGGTAATGAACCCGGCCAGGTGTTCGATTTGGATGTAGGTGAGCGCTTTGATAGTGACCACAATTTGGTTATGTTTACTTTAGCGATGGAAAGAGATGGGTATATACTGCAGGGCAAGAGTCATCGCTAGGGGAAAGGTAATTATGATGCGATTAGGTGAGACTTAGGATGCATAGCAAATGGAAGAGATCTGCAAGAGATGGACATAATCGGTGTTGAACAAGCTCCACATTTCAATTATGTGTCCTTGGTAAGTATGTACCTGTCAGGCAGGGCGAAAGTGGTCGAGCGAGGGAAGTGGTTTACTACAGAAGTTGAATCTCTTGTCAAGAGGAAGAAGAGGCTTATGGAAAGATGAGACGTGAAGGCTCAGGGCACTGAGAATTACAAGTTAGCCAGGAAAGACAAAGACAGAGCTAAGAAGAGCCAGGAGGGGACATGAGAAATCCTTTGCAGGTAGGATCAAAGAAAATCCTAAAGCTTTCCATCGGTAAGATTAGGCCCATTTGAGGACAGTGGGAAGTTGTGCGTGGAGTCTGAAGAAATAGGAAAAGTACAAAATAAATATTTTTCATCACTATTTACACAGGAAAAAGGCAATGTTGTTGGGGAGAATACGGAGATATAGGCTACTAGACTAGATGGGATTAAGGGTTCATAAGGAGGAGGTGTTAGCAATTCTGGAAAGTGTGAAAATAGATAAGACCTCTGAGCCAGATGTGATTTATCCGAGGATTCTCTGGGAAGCCAGGGAGGAGATTGTAGAGCCTTTGGCTTTGATCTTTGTCGTTATTGTCTACAGGAATAGTGTCAGAAGACTGGAGGATACCAAATGTCCCCATGTTCAAGAAGGAGAAAGTGATGACTGCAGATGCTGGAGGTCAGAGTAGAAAAGGGTGGCGCTGGAAAAGTACAGCTGGTCAGGCAGTATCCGAGGAGCAGGAGAGTCGACGATTCAAGCATGAGCTCTTCATCAGGAACGATCTCCTTTTATGCTTTTCCAGCACCAACCTTTTCGACCCTTGTTCAAAAAGGGGAGTAGAGACAACCCTGGTAATTATAGACCAGTGAGCCTTACTTCTGTTGTGGGCAAAGTTTTGGAAAGGCTTATAAGAGAGAGAGGATTTGTAATTATCTAGAAAGGAATAATTTGATTAAGGATAGTCAATGCTGTTTTGTGAAGGGTAGATCATGCTCGCAAACCTTATTGATCCTTTGAGAAGGTGACCAAGCAGATGGATGAGGGTAAAGTGGTTGATGTGATGTATATGGATTTTAGTAAAGCATTTGATAAAGTTCCCCACAGTAGGCTATTGAACAAAATACAGAGGCATGGGATTGAGAGTGATTTAGTGGTTTGGATCAGAAATTGGCTAGCTGAAAGAAGAGAAGGCAGGTGGTTGATGGGAAATGTTCATCCTGGAGTTCACTTACTAGTGGTGTGCCTCAAGGATCTGTTTTGGGAGCCACTGCTGTTGGTCATTTTTATAAATGACCTGGATGAGGGCAGAGAAGGATGGGTTAGTAAATTTGCGGATGAGACTAAGGTCGATGGAGTTGTGGACAGTGCGGAAGGATGTTGTGGGTTACAGAGGGACATAGATAAGCTGCAGAACTGGGCTGAGAGATGCCAAATGAAGTTTAATGCAGAAAAGTGTGAGGTGATTCACTTTGGAAAGAGTAACAGAAATAAAGAGTGTTGGGCTAATGGTAAGATTCTTGGTAGTGTAGATGAGTAGACACATCTGTGTTTATGTGCATAGCTCCCTGAAAGTTGCCACCCAGGTTGATAGGATTGTTAAGAAGGCATACAGTGTGTTAGCTTGTATTGGTAGAGGGATTGAGTTTCGGAGCCATGAGGTCATGTTGCAGCTGTACAAAACTGTGGTGCGGCCGCACTTGGGAGTTTTGTATACAGCTCTGGTCACGCATCAGAGGATGGATGTGGAAGCTTTGGAAAGGGTACAGAGGAGCTTTACCAGGATGTTGCCTGGTATGGAGGGAAGAAGTTATAAAGAAAGACTGACTGACTTGAGGCTGTTTTTATAAGAGAGAAGGTGTTTGAGAGGTGACTTAATAGAGGCATACAGGGTGATCAGATGGTTAGATAGGGTGGACAGTGAGCCTTCCTCTGATGGTGATGGCTAGCATGAGGGGACATAGCTTTAAATTGAGGGGTGATAGATATAGGACAGATGTCAGAGGTAGTTTCTTTACTCCGTAGTAAGGGCGTGAATGCACTGCCTGCAACAATAGTAGACTTGCCAACTTTAAGGGCATTTAAATGGTCACTGGATAAACATATGGATGGTAATGAAATTGATTTAGGTTAGGTGGGCTTCAGATTGGTCTCACAGGTTGTCACAACACCGAGGGGCGAAGGGCCTGTACTGCGCTGTAATGTTCTTTTTTATTGAATGCATTCAAGAGGTGGCTTGATATAGCACTTGGGGTAAATGGGATCAAAGGTCATGGGGAGAAAGCAGGATTAGGTTACTCAGTTGGGCAATCAGCCATGATTGTGATGAATGGTGGAGCAGGCTTGAAGGGCTGAGTGGCCTCCCCCAGTTCCTATCTTCTATGTGTCTATGTTTAACGTTTCTGGTCCAGTGACCAGTTCTGAAGAAGGGTAACTGGACCCAGAACATGAACTGTGTCTTTTTTCCATCTAATTTGGGCCTTGAATTTATGAAGGGCCTATCGTAATCTTAGCATGTCCCACAATAGTTAACCACTGTTTGAATTGACATTTTTTGGGTAGTAATTGTGAAATGTTAGTAACGCTGATCTCTAGTTTGCTCACAAAGAGGTAGATAGTCTGGGCCTTTTTTGACTTGACATTGCACTGTCAGAGAGACCCTGAGGCCATCCTGAAATTGGGCATTTTTAAAAAATCTTCAGGGCAGGCTCGTGGCATCTGGTGTACCTCCTTTGTCAGGCAACCCCCCAGCTGGGAGAGGTTGGGTCTAGCTTGAGTCTTTGCATCAGGGAGAAGAGAGATTCATGCAGATTACCAGTGTATGGAGTTGAAGGAGGATTATTAATTGCGCTGAGGATTGTTTTTCTAGAGTGTTTTAATTGATGGAATGTTAATGAGCTATGTAGCTTATCCTTGCAGATCCCAACGTTGCTAGAATTGTGCGAAAATGCAGAAAACTCCTCCCTAACATCTCTTTAGTTGAATTAAAAGTTGTTCCTGATTACATTTTTATTCATACGAGTACAGAGAATGGTTAAATTCTGCTGATTCCTATATTCAATGCTGTTCCTATGCTCTGTTGGTTTGTTTTAAAGATTGAAACAGGAATTAGAGTCATAGAGATGTACAGCATGGAAACAGACCCTTCAGTCCATGCCAACCAGATATCCCAACCCAACCTAGTCCCACCTGCCAGCATCCGGCCCATATCCCTCCAAACCCTTCCTATTCATATACCCATCCAAACGCCTCTTAAATGTTGCAATTGTACCAGCCTCCACCACTTCCTCTGGCAGCTCATTCCATACACGTACCACCTTCTGCATGAAAAAGTTGCCCCTTAGGTCTCTTTCATATCTTTCCCCTCTCAGCCTAAACCTATGCCCTCTAGTTCTGGACTCCCTGATCCCAGGGAAAAGTCTTTGCCTATTTACACTATCCATGCCCCTCATAATTTTGTAAACCTCTAAGATTATGGTCATTTTGTTTAGTTTCATGTATAACTTGCAAGCTGTTAAATATGCTCAGAAATATGTTTACCAGTCCAAACAGTCACTAAAATCTTCAAGTCTTCACGTGAAACTATTTAGTGAACTTCATGGCCATATTTCAGTTCATGATCGCAGTTTTCTCTGTAATCTGAAGGTTAGTAACTGAGGACTAAATGATTTCCTTGCAGCATGTAATTGGTAAAAGAGGGCCATCTCTTTGACTAGAAGTTTATTTTTAAAAAAATTAAACAAATGATGTATGTATTTTTATATATTAAACAGCATTATGCAAATTGACCTGATTTTTAGTTACTGCTTTTCTGTGGACTCTGTGGTAAACTTGTATTTAAATACTCTGAATACAGGAGGGTTCCACAATTCTACATTTTTGTTTTGTCCTAAAAATATTCCATTGGAGTTGAGCAGTTTGAATTCACAGCCATAGTAGTGTTATTTTGGAATATTGCGTATAATTCTGGTCTCCTTTCCATCGGAAGGATGTTGTGAAACTTGAAAGGGTTCATTAAAGATTTACAAGGATGTTGCCAGGGTTGGAGCAGGGAGAGGCTGAACAGGCTGGGGCTGTTTTCCCTGGAGCGTCGGAGGCTGAGGGGTGACCTCCATAGAGGTTTATAAAATCAGGAGTGGCATGGATAAGGTAAATAGAGTCTTTTCCCTGGGGTCGGGGAGTCCAGAACTAGAGGGCATAGGTTTAGGCTGAGAGGGGAAAGATATAAAAGAGACCTAAGGGGCAACTTTTTCATGCAGAAGGTGGTACGTGTATGGAATGAGCTGCCAGAGGAAGTGGTGGAGGCTGGTACAATTGCAACATTTAAGAGGCGTTTGGATGGGTATATGAATAGGAAGGGTTTGGAGGGATATGGGCCGGGTGCTGGCAGGTGGGACTAGATTGGGTTGGGATATCTGGTCAGCATGGGTGAGTTGGACCGAAGGGTCTGTTTCCATGCCGTACATTTCTATGACTCTTGTGCAGCTCAAAATACAATCCACGAAAAGATGGTAGGTCAGGGAGAGGGGTTGTGGGTGGTGTCGGGATCTCTTTCGAGAAATGATTAGATCTGCATTACTGTCTCGCAGGGGCTACGGAACTGTAGTGTCTGAATTTTGGGATGATGCAACAAAATTCCATTCAACAATGCAGCTATTTCAAGCTAAGTAAATGCTTAGTTGGAAAGTACTGTTAAATGCGCAAGAATGATAATAAGCACAGCTAAATTAAACTGACATTAAATTTCAGTTCTCAGCTTGCATCTGTATTGTTCAACCAATGTAAACTATGCTTTGGTAGTTGAGGCATGACTAGTTTTCTCGAGTTGGAAGCTAGATGAAAACACATGCAATGTTTATGTCTTGATGATAAAATCCTTGTCAAGGTATTTCTGTTTGTCAGCATTTATATTTTTAATTTTAAAAATTATTTTAAATTGAATAAAAGGGTAAAGTTTATGTACATCTGGGTTCTAGTCCACCCTCAGGTGACTGTCTGTCTGTGTGGATTTTGCACATTCTCTCTGTGTGGCTTTCCACCGGGTGCTCCGGTTTCCTCCCGCAGTCCAAAGATGTGCAGGTTAGAGTGGATTGGTTGTGCTAAATTGCCCATAGTATCCATGGATACTATGTAGGTTATGCGCATTACCAATTTATAAATGCTGGTTATAGAGATAGGGGAGGTCTGGGAAGGATGCTCTCAGATGGTTGGTGCAGAGCAGATGGGCAGAATGGCCTCCATTTGCACTGTAGGGATTCTATGATTCTGTTTGTGATTCCACAGCTATTGATTATGATAATATAAAGTCTGTTTTGAGGTATTTGGGAATGTGCATACTACTGTTAGGATTTATTGGTCATGTGAATCATAGCCACAGAGGTAGGTGTTTCCCAGTTAATTGTGAGTTAACTGGGATGAGATACTCCAAGGTTTGTGTCGATGATCCAGGTTTGCAAGATAACCATTTGAGAGTTTCCATACAGAGTTGTTATCGTTGCTTCTGCTGTAAGTTTTACAGACTTGGCATTGGGTGAAAGTGAATTCCCATCCCAGCACTCAGCAAAGGAGCGTGTGCTGCTTGGTAAAGAAACCTTCACTTTGTTGTTTGGTGATTTGGAAAACACCAGTATGACCACTGCTTTTTGTTTGTTTGCATAAATGATTTGGCTGTGACTTTAGGAGGCATTCCTGAAGAAGGGCTTATGCCCGAAACGTCGATTCTCCTGTTCCTTGGATGTTGCCTGACCTGCTGCGCTTTTCCAGCAACACATTTTCAGCTATAGGAGGCATAGTAAGTTTACAGATGACACCAAAATTGGAGGTGTAGTGGACAGCGAAGAAGGTTACCTCAGATTACAACAGGATCTTGATCAGATTGGCCAATGAGTATCAAATGGGGTTTAATTTAGATAAATGCAAGGTATTGCATTTTGGGAAGGCTAATCACTGCTCTGACTTTACACTTAATGGGCTAGTCCTGGTGAGTGTTGTGAGCAAAGAGACCTTGGGGTGCAGGTTCATAGTTCCCTGAAGGTGGATCTCGGGTAGACAGGTTAGCGAAGAAAGCGTTTGGTATGTTTGCCTTCATAGGTCCGAGCGTTGAATATCCGATTTGGGAGGTCATGTTGCAGCTGTATAGGATATTGGTGAGGCCCCTTTGGAATACTGCATTCAAATCTGGTCGCTCTTCGATAGGAAAGATGTTATTTAACCTGCGAGGGTTCAGAAAAGGCTTACAAGGATGTTGCCAGGGTTGAAGGGTTTGGGAGAGGCCAAAGAGGCTGGGGTTTTAGAGTTTATCAGTCAGGTCTTTTCCTGGGATGGGGAGTCCAAAATTAGAGGGCATAGGTTTGAGGTGAGAGGGGTAAAGATTTAAAAGGTACTGAAGGGTAACTTTTTCACACAGCGGGTGGTGCAGAGTATGGAATGAGCTGCCAGAGGAAGTGGTGTAGGCTGATACACTTACAATATTTGAAAGACATCTGGATGGGTATATGAATAGGAAGGGTTAAGAGGGTCTAACTGGACTGGATCAAATTGGGATGTCTGGTTGATTCAGACGAGTTGGACTGAAGGATCTGCTTCCGAGGTGTATGACACTTTGACTCTGTGTCTGAGCATGGATGTGCACCCACAGGCAGATTGACTTGATGTATGCCACACAGCAATGGGGCAATGTATTTTTTTGGATTTACAGTTTGCAAGATAGTCTTTCTTGGCTTGCTCAGTCTTTGTCGCAGATTCTTTGGGATTTAGTTACAGCTCCCAGTAAATGTTGCACATTCCTCCTTGTGCCAAACTTGCAGGGAAACAGTATTGCTCCCACGTCCATACATGCACTGTGATCCCACCATAGGGTGAAGAAATGGAATTTCAGAGCAAGTGTCAGTGAGGTGACAACAGAATCAACTCATGGACAAGACTCCAGTATAGTTTTGACTCCAGTTTGTAAACATTACATTCACCTGGAAGCATCTTCGTCAGAAGAAAGAACCAGCAAAACTCGTGAATGACTCTCAAACTAATCCAACTGGGCCTGTATATTTCAAAGTGGACCTCCAGTTCACCCAGTATGTTCATTTCCAAGTTTGTTTTCCCTCCTCCTAGGTACTTCGTAGTAATAACTCCTCCTGAAATTCTGCTTTTACATCTAAACTTCTGTTTAACAGAGAACATTTATGGTGTTAGAAACGGCAGTGTTAATGTTGTGTTCTGAATTTGTTTTTAAAAAAAGGCACTCCAGTGGTTGGAGTTGGTAGCTTATTAACAGTGAGTTGTCTTTACTGTGCCTACACTGCATCTTTTCTAATATTATCATCTAGTTTTAAACCACATCCCCCCCAAAAAAAGTTGCTTGCATAGGAGAAACTATTTTGTTTTCATTTATAACCTATTTGACAGCTGTTTTATTATTATCCAAAATCACTTCATTGATAGCCCAAGGTTGTGAAACATTCCCTATAAAATGCAGGTTGGTTGAGTGAGTGTTTAAAAAGAAGCCTGTAGTTGGGGACCGGAGGGTAAACTGGATTTTGATTGCGGTTCATTTTTGGCCACGTTTTGATTTTAATCTGTGTTCATTGATTTGTGAAACGTGTTGAAGCTAGAGACAAATTCCCATGCATTCCATTCAAGCAACATCATTTTGTAAGCCTGACTGTTTTTAATGTGCTGCAACATTTTATGTTTGTGCTGAAAATGAATTTTTCTTTTTCTTTCTTTCTTTCTTTCTTTCCTAATAATCATAAACTGCACCTTCTGAAGCTTAGAAGAAGGCCTGAAGGTTGAAGAGTGCAGAGAATGTACAGCCTATTGTATTTAAGTTAGTGAAGGAGAATTAAGTTTTAGGAATGCTTTGGATTTACTTGTTAAATATAACCATTTAATCGTCAACTAGTAAACTAGACCCTTACCTTGGCTTTTAATTTTATTCTTCGCCCATTGCCATTGTGATTTTGATATTGGGAGTGTGTACGTGTATTCTGAAATGTTTCACTATTAAATAGTTACATTTCTCTTCTACCAGCCAGGTCAAGTAATCGAGCATGAAATCTTTGTAAAGAGCAAGTTCAGCTGTTCCAAATTTGCCAGGCTATATTAGATCACTTTTGCTGAGAGTTTTAATCATTAACACTGTTTTAAATCATGGTAGCTAATGGATATAGAAGACACTTAGTTATGTCAACATTTTGTGCAACCTTTTGAAAAAGATGTCTAAGCTGAACCTTTTGTCACTTGTTGCCCTCCTATTACTGTGTTCTTTTGATATTGCTACCTGAAATGGACTTAGAAAATTGACAAGCAGGTGTAACACAGAAAGCATATCGAATCCATTGGCAGGAAACATTTTTATCTTTGTTAATGTCTGAGGCATACTAAAATCAATATTTGAACTTGGCCAGTAAATAACAGCACAATTGTAGAATAATTCTAAAGTTTTTGTTTTTTTTTGCAATGCGTAGTATGTTTTTTGTTTGTAATGAGTGTTTAGGGAGACTGCAACAGATTTCAATTGCGATTAATGGAATTATTTTGAAAACTAATCACTTTCTGAACATTTATGGTTGACTGGTAGAAGGCTGTTTGTGTGCGCAGTGATGTGCTGCAGGGATCAGTTCTGGGTCCCTTTATTGTTGGTATTATTTATAATTATGTTGTAGATAAAAATGTTTGGGGCTGTTGCGGGATTGTAAGTAAGTTTGCAGATGACAAAGATTGGCGGAGGATTTGACATAGAGGAACCATCTTGAGTTACAGGAGGATATAAACAGATTGGTCAGATGGAGGATCAGCAGCAGATGTAATTTAACCCTGATATATGTGAGGTGATGTACTTTGGAAGAAGGAACAAGACGAAGCAGTGCTCAGTGAATCGCAGGCCGCTAGGAAGCTCAGGGATCTTTGGCTGCTTGTCCACCGATCCCTGGAGGCTGCAGGATAGATTAATAGGGGAGTTAAGAAGGAATATGGGACACTTACCTCTATTAGTCAGGCGTAGATTTTAAAAGTAGGGAGGTCATTGTTGGAGCTGTACAAAACTTTGCTTGGCCTCAGCTGGAGTACTGTGTGTAGTTCTGGTCACCACACTATAGGAAGGATGTGATAGCAGTGGAGGGGGTGTAGAGGAGACTCAAGAGGATGTTGCCTGGGATGGAGCATTTCCGTGATCAAGGGACACTGGATAGACTCTGGTTGTTTTGTTTGGAACAGGGAAGGTTGAGGGGTGTCTTCAGAGGTGTTTAAGGGCTAAGGAGAGAGTGAATAAAAAGCAGCTGTTCCCCGGAGGTAAAAAAAAAAGCCAAGGGTGTAATCTTAAAGTCGAGGGCAGGAGGTTTAGAGCGGATTTGAGGAAAACCTTTTTTTTTCCCCCACCCAGAGGGCTGGGTTCTGGGATTCACTGCCTCAGAGGGGAGTGGCAGACCTCAACGTTTTTAACAAATATTGGGATAACCACTTGAAACATCATAACACATGCGGTTATGCTCCTTGTGCAGGGGAGTGGGTCTTGTGTAGATAGTGGTGCATTTTTTGTTGTTTTTGAAGTGGATGGGCCAAAGAGTCTCTTCTGTATTGTACAGTTCTATGAATAGAACCACTTACACTCACTGATATCATGTGGCTGCCTTCATTAAGAGAGATTGAACATTCCACTTCAGGAAAACTGAAAGAACTGAGGGTGCATTAGCAGCTATTCACTCCTAACCAGATTGTTATCCATTCCTTTGCCTGTTCAACTGTTCCTCTGTCTCGATGGGCTGTATCCCTGCCTATCGTTTACTCCTTATCCCTTTCCCCCCCCCCCCCCCCACCCCCCAAATCTTTGGCATAAAAACCAACTGTTTTCCTTACTACCATCAGTTCTGAGGAAAGGTCACCAAACCCGAAACGTTAACTCTGATTTCTCTCCACTGATGCTGCCAGACCTGCTGAGCTTTTCCAGCATTTTGATCTACCAGTTGGGTCTGAATGGAAATTTGAATTCGAAAATCAAACTTTCTACATTTTAAAACCTGACTGAACAATTTATGTGCAATTCAAAATGCCTTCCTGATAATCTTCAGCTCAAGAAAAGGCGACATTATCAGGTCAGTGCTGAGAAGGCAAGGGATTTGTGTACTAGCATGAGTTGGATAGGGAGAGTGCTAGTATTGAGCCAAGAGAAGAGAGCACAAATTGAGGTGAAGAAAGAGGAAGATAACACTATCATACACAGAATTTAGCTGGGATGTGGTTCTAGTCCTTCTGATTTCTTGAAGATAATTGGATGGTGTGTGAAGGGAGCTAGTGCTGTGAGTAAGCGAGTTGTGTTGGGGGTGTGGTTTGTGGGCAGAGTCCTTGTGTTTCTTAAGGCAGAGAGGGATTGATTCTCCAGCAGGGAAATCTAGGATTATGGGATAAAGGCAGGAAAGTTTGACTTTAGGAGCCTGTTGAATGGTGGAGCAGGCTGAGGGACCGAACAGCTGCCTCCTGGTCTGATTTCTTACTGTCTTGCGGTAAATGTTGGAAAGCAAATGACTCTGAAGCAATCGCACTTAAGAAGAAAAATCCAAATTGCCTGTTTTTCAATTATTAAAGAAAATGAACCATTTTTAACATTTCAATTTGAGGATATCCTGCATCATGATGTATGGCATTGCTAAATGATATAGACTTTGAACAGAGCTGGCAACTTGAGATTACTTCACCAATCTTGTGGTTCTGTTCGCCGAGCTGGAAGTTTTTGTTGCAAACGTTTCGTCCCCTGGCTAGGCGACATCATCAGTGCTTTGGAGCCTCCTGCAAAGCGCTTCTTTGATGTTTCCTCCGGTGTTTATAGTGGTCTGACCCTGCCGCTTCCGGTTGTCAGTTTCAGCTGTCCGCTGTAGTGGTTGGTATATTGGGTCCAGGTCGATGTGTTTGTTGATGGAGTTTGTGGATGAATGCCATGCCTCTAGGAATTCCCTGGCTGTTCTCTGTCTGGCTTGCCCTACAATAGTAGTGTTAGTGATAGTACAAAAACTTCCAGCTCAGCGAACAGAACCACAACAACGAGCACCCGAGCTACAAATCTTCGCACAAACTTTGATTACTTCACCAATGCTCATGTGGACCATTAGCTGCTAAAGAATTGTTTTGAATACAGTTTACAGTCTGGTTCAATGGAGGATGCAGGACGGTATGCTGGAAGGGGCACCAGGAATACCAAAAATGAGGTGTCACCCCAGTGAAGCTACAAAACAGGACAACTTGCGCACCAAACAGCTTTAAGTAGTAAATGATAGACCGAGCTAAGTGATTGGGTGGTACGGTGGCTCAGTGGTTAGCAGTGCTACCTCACAGCACCTTTGGACTGGGGGAGGAAACCGGAGCACCCGTAGGAAACCCACACAGACGTTGGGAGAATGTGCAAACTCCACACACACAGTTGTCTGAGGATGGAATCGAACCTGGGTCTCTGGCACTGTGTGACAGCAGTGCTAACCACTGAGCTACCATGCTGCCCCTGAGTAGATCTCAATAGAAAATAAGCTTGATGCCTTCAGCATTGATATACTCATGACTTCTATGCATTTCTAATTCCTATCTTTCTAACCCTGCTCTTTCATTAGAAAGGGATACCAGCAGCCAAAATTACAAGGTTGTGTTCCCATTTAAGTGTTAGCAATTTTTAACATTGTATTTAGGATGTTTTTAGGATTGTCACTTTTTGCCTCCCTTCTCTCTCTTCTATATAATGAGTGAAAATTTTATTTTGATGTAGTTTAATATATTCAAAAAGTGGACTGTTTTAAAATGCTGTGATAAACTGAAGCCATAGCCTGGTGTTGGTGCAATCTGAATTTAAAAGTGCTTCCTTTCCCTTCAATTTGACTGCTGTTTTTGTTTAATTTTAAAAAAAGAGAATTTTCAAGTGGCAGAGGCAGGAAGTAATTAAAGCAGAAATGCTGTGCTTTCAAAAGAGGCAAATTCCTGACAAGGTCAGTACGCTTTATGTAAGATCGCAATGGAGATAAACGCAAAAGAAAATTAAACCTCTGTGGAAAAGAAAACTTGCTAAAGACCACAGGGGGATAAAAGGAGTTAATTGGAACTTGAAGAATGTGAATTGGTTAGAACTCCCAAAGTAAAAGGAGTGACTATGAAGTGTAGCTGACTATGTTTCAGAACGCTGGAGTGAGGTATGTGTTGCCTTTTTATCCTTTCAAACATGAAACCTGTTCACTGCCTGCACCTGCTTCATCAGGATTTATGTTGCTGCTGCATCATGGTAATGCAGACGTCCTTCAAACGCAAAACTACTCGGTGGACAAAAACAGTATACAATAGCGGGTTTTATCACGTACTCCCTTCACTGAGTGCAGCTAAACTGGAAGATCCATTGTAACGAAAACAACTTTCAGAGACGGTTGCTTGCTGAATTCTAAATCTTGTAGAACTAAATTTTTCTTGTTACTTGCACAAATTTGTGAACTCTGTATCTGCACAAAGGTCTTGTAAAACTTTATTATTGCATTTCACAGGGTATCGTAACAGCAGTTGTTGTAGCAGTTGCTGGAAAGTTGCACATGCAGTGATCCATTTGGGCCTTAGTAAATTATTGTTCTCTCAGTATTATAAATATAGGTCAATTAAACCAGTTTTATTTACATTCTGTCCTTTAGTAACAGAGATCTGCAGCACAGAATAAAAGGCTGTTTGGCCCAGCACATCCATCTTGGTTAAAAAGAACCACCTAACTACATTCTAATTCCATTTTCTCAGCACTTGGTCCATAGCCTTGTACACTTTTACATCACAAGTACACATCTAAATACTACTACAGTATTACACTGGTTTCTGCCTCACCCACCCTTACAGGCAATGCGTTACAGATTCTCGCCATCTCCTGGGTGAAAAGGTTTTTCTTCATATCTCGCAACCGTCTGCCCCTTTCCTATAAATCTATGCGAAAGTGAGGACTGCAGATGCTGAATATTATAGTCAAGAGTGTGGTGCTGAAAAAGCACAGGTCATGGTGAAGGGCTTTTGCCCAAATCATGGATTTTCCTGCTCCTCAGATGTAGCCTGCTGTGCTTTTCCAGCACCACACTCTTGATGATAATTCTATGCTCCTCGTTATTGATCCCTCCGGAAAAAGGAGAAGTTTCTTCCTGTCTACCTGATCTATGACCCTCACAATTTTATAATCTTATTTCACTCTTTACAGAAAGCAGCAAGAAATTATAAAAACATGTTCAATATTAAATATTGCACATCATTTCTCCTTCTGCTGTTAGTCCACAAATAAATTAAGCTGCAGAATTCAATATTGGTTAAAAAATTTTTGTCATGGTATTTCAGAGAAGTTTCTCTTGTTTATCCAGCAAGTTGTTTTTTTTTCGTTTGCCTGTTCTGACTCACAAGTTGCTTGGGAAAACTGATTCCATTTGGTATTTGGGGAAGTAAGTTGCTTAATAAATTGTATTGACTCAAGATAAGTAAAACTTTTTTTTTAATAAATGCCGCCTCTGAATTCAACTGCTGGTCACTATGATAAAATACACAAGGAAAATGTCACCTTTGATCATGTGCACAGTGTTTGAATGTTTTCCAATTGTCAGCATGCTTCTGTTCTTTTATCTCACTGTAATAAGAACTCCTGAAAGATGTGACTGATGTGTCGAATCGCATGTTGCTCCAAGTAAACGGACTTGCGTTTTCTACTTTGGACAATTCAAGCCCTAGGTCAATGAAGTACTGATAAGACTTTTGGTGTTGTCTTGCCCCTATGTTGGCTTAACAAAATATTCAGGAACTCTTACTGTATAGTTGCTTTGTAACTGTTTTCCGTATTCTGGTTATTTTGTCCACTTAGCATTGTTAAACTTCTGAAAAAAGACTGACACAACTTAGCATTTGGAAAGTCAGAAGAAATAGGAAAGGTAAAACAGCTTCCTGCACCACCTCCCTTGAACCCACCCCTCCTAACGCAACAAGGGCAGAAACCCCCCCCCAGTCCTCACCGCTCACCCCACCAACCTCCCCAGATACATCGCATAATCCTCCACCACTTTTGCTACGTACAAACAGACCCTGCTACTAGGGATATATTTCCCTCCCAAGCCCTATCAGTGTTCCAGAGAGATCATTCCCTCCATGAGTCCCTTGTCAGATCCACACACCCCACCAGCCCACACTCCACTCCCAGCACCTCCCCCTGCCACCACAAGAAGGGCGCACACACTTTCCACCCCCCCCTTTCCCCAATCTCCATCCAAAATCCCAAAGGCTCCTTCCACATCTGATAGAAATTTTCCTGCAGCTTCACACAGGTCACCTACTGTGTCCGTTGTACCCGGTGTGGTCTCCTGCACATTGGGGAGACAGGATGCCAACCTGCAGAGCGCTTCAGAGAGCATCTCTGGGGCACCCGCATCAAACAACCCCACTCCTGTGGATCAAACTCTTTAACTCCCCCTTCCACTTCACCAAGGACATGCAGGTCCTGGGCCTCCTCCTCAGCCAAACCCTAACCACCCAACGCCTGGAGGAAGAACGCCCCATTTTCTGCCTTGGGACGCTGTAACCACATGGGATTAATGTGGATTTCACCAGTTTCTCCATTCCCCTCCCACACCCCCAGCCCTGCCCCTCACCCCTCGGACCACAAGCCTTATTCCTAATGAAGGGCTTATGCCCAAAATGTCGATTCTCCTGCTCCTCTGATGCTGCCTGACCTGTGTCAGTGAAGGCTTGAAGGGCCGAAGGGCCTCTTCCTGTTCTGTATTGTTCTTGTTCTTGTTCTAACTCCAGACATTTTGTCTCGGGTTCATACTTGGTTTGGTGATTTCATTTGTGAAGTGGGGTAGTACAATCAGGCTTGATAGTTTGATGAGGAATTGTTCCAAAATTTCAATTCCTGGTTGCTAGGAAGTAGCTTAGGCTGGAAATCTGATAATGTGGTAAAAGCTGAGCAGGAGCAGCAGTGATATACTGCAGCAAGTGTCTTAGCATTCTGGTGAAATATTTGAGCCATGTACATAAACTCATTCCAAACCAATTCCCTCTGATTGGACAGTTTGGTGAGAAATGTGAAAGAGTGAGTTTTTTAAATATATTTGTGCTCAATGGATCTTAGTAACAATGACTTAAGTGTTGATATAATACACTGCCAATATTACAACACTTTGTACCATGTCCTCTCTCTTGTTCACCGTCTTTTGTAAATTTGTGGTTGGGAAAGAAAATGAATTAAGCTTCAAATTTAAAAATAGGAACTTGAAGAAACGTTTTTTAAAAAAACTTGGGATAACAAGTGAATTGTGAAAAGTGAAGCGATTGTTTCTTGACTGACTGCTCACTGACCGGTGTGTTATTCTGACTGCTCACTGACCGGTGTGTTATTCTGAGAAATATGATTGAGGACTGTTTTCTTGAATTCACCATTCCCTCTCCTTGGATCACACAAGTGTCACTGTCACTGAAAATAGGATTTTAATTTTAGGAGTTGCAAAGGTAGCAGCCACAAATTAATGGTGGCATTTCCCCACAATATAATCTGTTAACTCAGCAATGATCCTAATAACTGCTTTGCCTGTATTCTGGACATATCATTCCACGTTAATGCCATTTCGAAAAGGATTCAAACTGCACTGGAATAGCCTCCCCATCCTTTACCTTCCTCTCCCTTTTCTTGAATACAGTATGATGTTCAAAATTAATTTGCATTCCACCCAAAATCACTTTTTTTGACATGTTACGTATCTTGTGAAATTAATCATAGTTGCCAGCTGTTTACAGTGCCCTCTTTCAAGAAAGCTTAACTACCTGACTTTGCTTCCAACATTATCTGTGCAGTTTTCTCAACTCCAAAGCACTGAGACAGCATCATGCTAGATTTTTGGAACAAAGATACAGTTGGACATAACCCAAAGGAAGTAATAGTGGATAGAAGCCTAGCAAGGATCAAAAGTAATCTGGTGTTCTGATCCTGGTCAAGATTTGTAATATATTTTGTGAAATAGAAAACATTGGAAATCTCAGTTACAGTGTCATGCAGCATTGAAACAGACCCTCTGGTCTAACTAGTCCATGCCAACCATGTTCTCAGACTAAACAAGTCCCACCTGCCTGTGCTTGACCCTTGTCCCTCCAAACCTTTCTTGTTCATGTACTTACCTAAATATCTTTTAAATGTCGTAACTGTACCTTTTGGGGTGGCACGGTGGCTCAGTGGTTAGCACTGCTGCCTCACAGCATCAGGGGCCCAAGTTCGATTCCACTGGAGTTTGCACATTCTCCCTGTGTCCACATGGGATTCCTCTAGCTGCTCTGGTTTCCTCCCACAGTACAAAGATGTGGACGTTAGGTGAATTGGCCAAACTAAGTTGCCCATAGTGTTCAGGGATGTGTTAGGGGTAAAATGTAGAGTAATGGGCTTGTGGAAATAAGTCTGGGTGGGTCACTCTTCGGAGGGTCAGTGTGGATTTGTTGGGCCGAAAGGCCTGTTCCACACTGTAGGGATTCTATGATGACCTCCACCCACCATTTTCTATGATAGTCCATTCCACAGACGAACCACTCTTTCTGGTGTTCAAAAAGAAAATGTCCTGATGTCCTTTTCAAATCTTTCTCCTCTTGCTTCAAAAAGATGCCCCCTAGTTTTGAACTTTCTTTCTCGTCTCTCTGTCGTCTTCTTCTTTCTCCCCCCCCCCCACCCCCCCCCCTTGTCATTCACCTTTATCTATGCCCCTCATGATTTTATAAAGATCTGTAAGGTCACTCCTCAACCTCCTATGCTCCAGTGGAACAATTCTCAGCCTTTTCTACCTATTTTTATATCTCAAACCCTCCGTTCTTGGCAACGTTTCTGGTAAATCTTTTCTGAACGCTCTCCAGATTACTAATATCCTTCCTGCAGCAGGGTGACCGGAATGGGGCACAGTACTCCAGAAGAGACCTCATCATGACGTCCCAACTCCTATACTCAAAGGTCTGAGCAATGAAAGAAAGCATGTTAAACCTTAACCACCCCGTCCACCTATGACACAAATTTCAAAGAATTATGTCCCTGAACCCCCAGGTTTCTCTGTTCTATACCACTACCCAGGGCCCTACCATTAATTGTATAAGTCCTGTCCTTGTTTGTATTACCAAATTGCAATACCTCACATGTATTCAAATTACCCTCCACCTTCCACTCCTCAGCCCATTGACCCAACTGAGCAAAATCCCATTGCAACCTTATAATCTTCAGTGTCCACTTTACCACGCAATTTCGGTGTCATCTGCAAGCTTACGAGCCATATCTTCTGTATTCTGATCCAAACCATTTATATAAATGAGAAACAAAAGTGGACCCAGTACCAATCTCTGTGGAACACCGCTGGTCACAGGCTTCCAGTTTGAAAAATAACCTTCCTCCACCACCCTCTGTCTCCTTCCATCAAAGCAATTTTGTATCCAATTGGTAAGCTTACCTGGAAATCCCATGTGATCTAACTTTACACGTGGAACCTTGTCAAAGACTTTACTGAAGACTAAGTAAACAGCATCTACCACTCTGCCCTCCTCAATCTTTTTGGCTACTTCCTCAAAAAACTCAATCAAGTTTGTGAAACTCTATTTCCTGTGTATAAAATCATGCTGCCTATCCCTAATCAATCCTTGTCTCTCCAAACGCACATAAATCCTATCTTTTAGGATCACCTGCAATAGCTTATCGATCACTGATGTCAGACTCTTGGATCTGTGGTTCCTGGGATTCTCCTTACAGCTTTTCTTAAACAATGGCACAATGTTATCCTCTTCACCCAGTCCTTCGGCACCTTACCAGTGATTATAAATTATTTATTGGAAGAATGATGCCACAAGATTCTAGGATTTTAGCAAAAGAGCATACTGTAAATGACTTGAACAAAGTGAGAAATGAACACTACCCCGACTAAAGCCCAATGCTTTACACTTGGAATGAACCTCAGGTAGATATAACTTAATGGTCAAATTATGATTGATAAATTAGAAATTATGCATTAAATGTCATATGCAACTAAGACAAATCTCAAGAATTGGCTGAACAGTCTACTTAGTATATATGTTAGCAATTCCAGTCACATGATCCTCAAAGCTCTACCTCCTTCACAAAGGAGTCACGTTTCCCTCCATTTGAGATTTAGCATGATCCCCAGCCATCAAGCCATGTCTGCGTCTGTAGTCAAGAGCGTTAATTGACAATCACCAACTCTCTATCTTGGTCCACCCGTGTTGTCATTACGGTCAGGAAAGCACAACACCACCTCCGGTTTCTTGGGAGGCTAAGGAAATTCATCCAAGTTGCACAGGCATGTTCTTCACCAAAGGTGACATACATCTGTGGACTGTCCAACTATGCTTTCAGAAATCAGGGTGACCTGGATCCATTAATGTTATCAAGTGGGCACAGAAACCGTTCCAGCAATCAGAATCTCAGCTGCTTCAGTGAGTCTCTGTCCTCAGCATGCAACCATACTGAACTACTGGACTCCTCGTCCTCAACTGAGCTCTGAGGGCTCTTTTGTCTTTTGTATGTGATTTCAACCAGGTTGTAACCCAAGTGAATAATCCACTCTGGATTAAATTTCAGATTGTGTACTCCTGCAAAGACAACTATGCATACTCCCACCTCCTTTTTAGAAAAAGGAACTGGCTTATATAATTGATCCCATACTTTTTAAAGAAAACTTCTAAATTCTAGTGAAATTTCAACTTGCTCAGTCACTTGAAACAGCAGTGACCTTGTCATATTTACTCAAGACCTTATTTGTGAATTGAGTTTTTGTTTTAAGTAGTAACGGACATTTCTGTGGATATCACGTATTGTGGTGCTTGTATTTTAAAGGAGATTTGAGATTGGTGTAATTTATTTTGGAGGATTGATTAGCTCCACAAAGAATATTGGGGAGACTGCTGTGTATCCATATCAACTCGAAAAAACTTGCCACAACTGCAGCTGGCGGCCTGAGAATTTTGTAGTTCTCTTTTTAAACTGACTCTCTCTCTTTCTTTCTATACAGATTATAATTCACCTAGTGACCATTAGAGTAATTATCATATTGGCACCTCAGTGTGAGATGCATTTGGAATCATTGTCTTTGTTTGCCTTATTCCATTGTGGAAGAGCAGCTTGCAGTGGCCTGCTAACTATTCCAGCTGCACATCTGTAAGTTTGGAGGATTCCCTCCCATCTAAATTACAATCAGACCACAGCTCCAATCAATTCTGACCACTCATTGCAAGTGACACAAGGAAGACATATGGTAACTTCTGGAGTATTTAACCAAAGCCACAGATTAAGGCTTTGGTCACATATTCAAGTCCAAATTTCTAAAGCTATCATCATATTTAACGAATCCTGTAAAAACCCATATAGTTCACTCTCTATATTCTAAATAATTTGCCAACTTGGCTACATGTGACTCCAGACCCACAGCAATACAGTTGACTCTCAACTGCCCTCTGAAATGGCCTAACAAACCTCTTGGTTTAAGGGGCAATTAGGGACAAGGTGGCAAATCCTGACGTTGCCAACAATGCCACATTGTTGAAGATAACAACCTTCACCTACACCATTTGAATCTGTTTTCTTGAACAGAGTGATTTTTGACAGTTGTAAGAATAATTTGAAAATTAGCTTTGCTTATCATAGTGTGAGCTAAAAATGAGCAAAGTAGCAGCATGTTATGTGAACTGTGAACACAACTGATAAGGGCTCCATTTGTTCCATACATATTTGGCACAAAGTGAGTTGGTGCAGTGTTGAGCTAACAGTTTTATGGATCAAAGCACTGGACAATTGACAGTCTGTTGCTGATAAAGTAAATGCACTCTCCTCTGGTGATGTATCAAGGTCGTGCTAAAAACTGTCGATTAAAAACTTTTATTTGAATTGTAGGTTTTTGTTTAGGATCAGAGTTACTTTCAGTATTTTACTCAAATCAAATAAATTACTTTGTGAAATCTGTAAGATTCCAGAAACCAGACTTCAATTTAGCTTGTAAAAAAAAAGTCTGTTGGAAATCGCTGTTTCAATTACAGTATTAATTAATGCTTCCATTTTTCAGAAGAATAAAAATGGTTTCAATGACCTGGGAAAAGTTTAGAAAAACACACAACACTGGGTTCAAAGTTTGGGTGAAGATTTGTAGCTCGGGTGCTCGTTGTTGTGGTTCTGTTCGCCGAGCTGGGAATTTTTGTTGCAAACGTTTCGTCCCCTGTCTAGGTGACATCCTCACTGCTTGGGAGCCTCCTGCGAAGCGCTTCTGTGGTGTTTCCTCCGGCATTTATAGTGGCCTGTCCCTGCCGCTTCCGGTTGTCAGTTTCAGCTGTCCGCTGTAGTGGCAGGTATATTGGGTCCAGGTCGATGTGTTTGTTGATGGAGTTTGTGGATGAGTGCCATGCTTCTAGGAATTCCCTAGCTGTTCTTTGTTTCGCTTGCCCTATAATGGTAGTGTTGTCCCAGTCGAATTCATGTTGCTTGTCGTCTGCGTGTGTGGCTACTAAGGATAGTTGGTCGTGGCGTTTCGTGGTTAGTTGATGTTCATGGATGCGGATCGTTAGCTGTCCTTCTGTTTGTCCTATATAGTGTTTTGTGCAGTCCTTGCATGGGATTTTGTACACTACATTGGTTTTGCTCATGCTGGGTATCGGGTCCTTCGTTCTGGTGAGTTGTTGTCTGAGGGTGACTGTTGGTTTGTGTGCTGTTAAAAGTCCTAGTGGTCGCTGTAGTCTGGCTGTCAGTTCGGAAATGCTGATGTATGGTAGTGTGGCTAGTCCTTTGGGTTGCGGCATGTCCTTGTTCTGTTGCCTTTCTCTTAGGCATCTGTTGATGAAATTGCGCGGGTATCCGTTTTTGGCGAATACCTTGTACAGGTGTTCCTCTTCCTCTTTTTTTTGTTTGCAGTTCTGGTTTTGCACGCCAGAGCTGCAAAAAGAGGAAGAGGAACACCTGTACAAGGTATTCACCAAAAACGGATATCCGCGCAATTTCATCAACAGATGCCTAAGAGAAAGACAACGGAACCAGGACATGCCACAACCCAAAGGACTAGCCACACTACCATACATCAGGAGCATTTCAGAACTGACAGCCAGACTACAGCGACCACTAGGATTTATAACAGCACAAAAACCAACAGCCACCGTCAGACAACTCACCAGAACGAAGGACCCGATACCCAGCATGAGCAAAACCAATGTAGTGTACAAAATCCCATGCAAGGACTGCACAAAACACTACATAGGACAAACAGGAAGACAGCTAACGATCCGCATCCACGAACATCAACTAGCCACGAACATCAACTGGACCCAATATACCGGCCACTCCATCAACAAACACATTGACCTGGACCCAATATACCGGCCACTACAGTGGACAGCTGAAACTGACAACCGGAAGCGGCAGGGACAGGCCACTATAAATGCCGGAGGAAACACCACAGAAGCGCTTCACAGGAGGCTCCCAAGCACTGAGGATGTCATCCAGACAGGGGACGAAACGTTTGCAACAAAAATTTCCAGCTCGGCAAACAGAACCACAACAACACAACACTGGGTTATAGTCCAACAGGGTTATTTGGGAACACTAGCTTTCAAGGCTCTGCCTGTTCTTCAGGGGCAACACTCCGAAAGCAAGTGCTTCCAAATAAACTTGTTGGACTCTCGCCTGGTGTTGTGATTTTTAACTTTGTCCATCCCGGTCCAACACCTGTACCTCCACGTCATCTGGGAAAAAGTTTTGTTAAATGGTATTTATTGATCACTGCTTCACAACTTGTTGGATGGTAATGTGTGGTTGTTGTGTTCATGCAGGGGTGAGAGTTGAAAATATCCTGGCTAAGGTATAAGTTGGAAGGAGGATGCCATTACTGGTACAGAAATGATGGAAAACTGCCTTATTGAGTCACAGTCGTACAGCATAGAAATAGACCTTTTGGTCCAACCCACCTATACAACCAAGTTTCCCAAACTAAACCGGTCCCATTAGCCTGTATTTGACTCTTATCCCTCTAAACCTTTCCTACTTGTATACCTGTCCAAATGTTTTATTGAATGTTGTACCTGCATCTACCATTTCCTCCAGCAGTTCATTCCACATATGAACCACCTTCTATGTGGAAGAAGTTGCCCCTCAGGTCCCTTTTTTAAACCTTTCTACTTTCACCTTAAAATTATCCCCTCTGGTTTTGAATTCCCCCACCATAGGGGGAAAGAAAAAGCTTTGCTATTCATCTTATTTATGCCCCTCATGATTTTATAAATCTCTATAAGGTCACCCCTCAAACTCCTATCCTCCAATGATGAAGTCTCAGCTTCTCCCTAGAGCTCAAACCCTCCAGTCCCAGTTACATCCTTGTAAATCTTTTCTACATCCTCTTCAATTTGATAACATCTTTTATATAGCAGGCCAACTGGAACTGTGTATACAAGGGGAGGTGATAGCATAATGGTATTATCGCGAGACGATTAATCCAGAGTCAGGTAATGTTCTGGGGACCCAGGTTTGAATCTGAAATTAAGATCTAATGGTGACCATTGATTGCTGGAAAAAACGCATTTGGTTCACTATTGCCTTTTAGGGAAGAAATCTGCCATCATTAACTGCTCTGGCCTACGTGTGAATCCAGACTCACAGCAATGTTGTTGACTCTTAGCTGCCCTCTGGGCAATTAGGGATGGGCAATAACTGCTGGCCCTTATCCCATGAATGAATAGGAAACAGAACTTCCAAATGTGGCCTCACCAATGTCCTGTACAACCGCAACAGGAAGTCCCAACTCCCATACTCAGTGGTCTGAGCAATGAAGGCAAACGCCGCCTTCATCACTCTGCCATTCAATGAATGATGTCCCTGAACCCCTAGGCCTCTCTGTTAAACAACTCTATCCAGATCCCTAACATTAACTCTATATATCCTGCCCTCATTCGTTTGACCAAAATGTAACACCTCACATTAATCCAAACTAAACGCGATCTGCTGCTCCTCAGCCCGTGGCCCAATTGATGATGGACCTCTTGTAATCTTGGATAGCTACCTTCATTGTCCAGTACACCATCAATGTTGGTGTCATCTGCAAACTTACTAACCATGCCTCCTATGTTCTCATCCAAGCTGTTTATCTCAGACAAACAAAAGTGCACCTTGTACCAATTGTGAAACAACATTGGTCACAGGCCTCCAGTCCAGAAAATAGCCCTGCCCACCAGACGCTGTCTCTTACTGTCAAGCAAGTTTTGTATCCAATTGGCAAGCTCACCCTGAATCCCATGTGATCTAACTTTACTCATTAGTCTACTATGCGGAACCTTGTCAGAGGCTTTACTGAAGTCCATGTAGACAATATCTACCACTCTGTCCTCTGGCATCTTACCTATGGATGTAGATGATTCGGCTAGGGGCCCCATAATTTCTTCCCTAACTTTCACAACATCCTGGTCAGGTCCTGGAGACTTATCCACCTTTTTCTTTCGTTTTAAAGACCTCCAGCAGTACCTCTTCTGTAATATGGATTTTTAAGACAGTGATATTAATTTCCCCAAGTTCCCCAGCTTCCATGTCTTTCTCCACAATAAATACTGATGTGAAATATTTGTTTGACATCTCTCCCATCTCTTGTTGCTCCACACACAGACAATCTTATTAATCTTCAAGGGGCCCTATTCTCTCCCTCGTTGCTGTTTTGGTCTTAATATACTTGTAGAATCTCTTTGGATTATCCTTAACCTTTTTTTGCCTTCCAGATTTCCCTCTTTGGAATACTCCTACACCCTTTATATTCTTGGAGATTCTCTTGAACCCAGATGTCTATACCTGACATGCTTTCTCCTTTTTCTTGAGCAGAGCCTCAATATCTTATCCATTGTTCCACGCTGCTACTACCCTTAACCTTCACTCGAATAAGAACGCAACGCCTCGGAACTCTCGTTATCTCACTTTGAAAGCCTCCTACTTGTCAGTCATTCCTTTATCTGTGAACAGTCTACCCCAACCACCTTTTGAAAGTTCCTGTTTCATACTGTTAAAATTGGCCTGACTCCTATTTAGAAGCTTAACTTTGTACAAACCCTATCCTTTTCCATAATTATTTTAAAGCTACAAACCTGGGCAATGTGGTAACCATGGAGACTGGAACCTTGGGAAGTGACGGTGATCTTCCTTTTGTACATCTCAAAGAGACACATGAAATACCTCACCAAGAAATACCTCGGTCATGCCTGACTGGCTTCACATGGTTACAAACAGCAAACAGAGCTACGAGCTCTGGTACTTCCAAATCCACCAGAGGAGTCATCTGAGAAGTCTGGATAGATGCACGAATAGGAAAGGTGTGGAGGGATATGGGCCAGGCAGGTGGGATTAGTTGAGTTTGGGATTATTGTCAGCATGGACTGGTTGAACCGAAGGGTCTGTTTCCGTGCTGTATGACTCTGACTCTAAGACCGACGGTTTGTACAAATAGTTATCAATAAAGTTGATAGAAAGGAAAAGTAAAGAAACAGATCCAATTTTGGGATAGATTTGCTTGCAGTAGTTAATGCTGATCCATACTATTAGCTTACTTAGAGTGGAAACGGGCCCTTCGGCCCAACAAGTCCACACCAACCCTCCGAAGAGCAACCCACCCAGACACACTACCCTACATTTACCCCTTCACATAACACTATAGGCAATTTAGCATGGCCAGTTCACCTAGCCTGCACATCTTTGGGCTGTGGGAGGAAACCCATGCAGACACGGGGAGAATTTGGAAACTCCACACGGACAGTTGCCCGAGACGGGAATTGAACCCAGGTCTCTGGCGCTGTGAGGCAGTAGTGCTAACCACTGTGCCACCGTGCCACCCAACTTAGTACTTAGATTTTTGTGTATTTATTTGGGGGAAAGCAGTAAGGTTGTGATAATGACACTGGACGAGTAATCCAGAACCCAAGCCTAACGTTCTGGAACATGGACGCGACTCTCTCCATGAGAGGTGGTGAAGTTTAAATTCAGTGGGAGTGATCGCGAATGAAAAGCTGGCCTCCTGAAAACCGTGGTTGATGGTAGTAAAAACATATCTGTCTCACTTTAGGGAAGGAAATCTATCATTGTCTGGTCTTGCCTTCATGTGACTCCCAGACTACAATTTGGTTGACTCTTAACTTGTTCTGAGCAATTAGGGACGGACGATCAATGCTGTTTGAACCAACAGCCAGATCCCACGAAGGAATAAAAACAAACCTGCAGACTGTTCCCCCAACACTTCCATTTGGGTTGTTAATGGAAGTCATAAAAAGCCGTGAATTTAACACCAATTCTTGTGGGCCAGCAATGGTCTCCAAACCGATTGATTTTCAACTGTTAAGACCATCTCCTGGCCATGGGATTGTGATTGATTCTGGATATTTTATGTACCCTTGTCCCACAAATTAAATAAAACTACTTCTGACCAAGTCTGCAAAATGCTATTGTGTGGTGTATCTTTTATGAAGCCTTTGTGAAAATCCATATAAACTTGAGCTCATCCAAAACGGTGTCCCTACCTGAACCAGCAAGTCCCAGTGACCCATCAACCCATGCTCAATGAATGCAATAGTTGCCCTTCCAGCTCTGCCTTTAATTTTAAAATCATAACCATCTTCCAAATCACATGTCCCCCTCCCCCCCCACCCTGTAATCTCCTCTAGCCCAACAGCCCCCCTACGCGCTATCCTGAATTTCTGAATTTAATTATTCCACATTGTTGGCTGTACCTTTCTAGACTCTAAGATCAGAAATTTCCTTCTGAGGCCATTCTGCCTCTTTAACTCTCCTTCATCCTTTTAAAATGTAACTTAAAATTCCTCATCTGACCAACATTTTGCTTGTTAATTAATATTGCCTTTAGTGGCACAATATGAATTTCTGCTTTATGTTGCCTGTCTGAAACAACTTGGGACAATTTATTATGTTAAAAGTTCTGTATCAATACATGATTTTTTTTTAAACTTTTTTTTTAAAAAACAAAATTTAAATTGGCAAAACCCCAGTGTGTTCATTTTGAGCAGGAGTGGTTTTTGGATTGAACAATTTGGAATCTGGCTGTGGGCAGAGTAACCTTATTCACTTGACCTCCTTCACTTAGGTACAGAGCACCTTTCTGAACTCGATAGATTCTGTATAGAATTACCACGTTGATGAAATATGAAAGGGGTTGTGAAGAATTCATGTTGAAATCAGTAAGGGAGCATGCTTTCATCTCCTGCCTGTGGTGAAACATGGTACCAGTCTGCTGCTTAGGCTTTGATGATTTTGTCACTTTGATACAGTCACTTTGATATTGCTGTCTGTACCCTGCTCTGTTGATTTGGAAATCAAAATGTGACAGATCTTTTTATAAAAATAGCACTTCGTAGCATGGGCACATGACTGTAGCAAGTCTGTCTTGTTTGCATAATATTGGTATAATGGTAAAAGACATACTTGGGCATGATTCATTAAATTCTTTCTGTTTCTAATCATGGAAATCTCTCCATGATTAAACTTTATCTTGCCTGTATTGATTCCCAGAGTCTCATGACTTTCTGGGAGAGCTGTATTTTGTCCGTCAGTAAAAGAGTCAATGATTTTTTTATTTCATTCATGAAAAAGCGGAACTGTTTGCATGGTCCAAGTTTTTATTATCCATCCCCGGTTACTCCAAAAGCTGGTGAATTGTTGCAGTGCATGAGGCACTGGCAAAGCAACAGTGCAGTTAGATCGTATTTGATTATCAGATTTATCAACCTTGACTCTCCAGCATCTGCAGTCCTCACTTTCTTCTATAACTGTTATGATCTGATTAGATTATGATTTAAAACAAAATGTATTAGGCCATTTCAGAAGGCAGCTGACTACCAACCCAGTTTGTCACAAATAAGAAAGTACATTTTCTTCACGAAAACCGCATCAGTTTACCTGTTGAGTTTTAACAATAAGCTGGTACGGCTATTACTAATACTAGTTTGTTTTTAAATTCCAGATTTGTTGAATTGGATTGAAATTCCCCAGCTACTTTAGCAAACCCTTGCACATTGTGAGGAAACCCTACGTGCATCATTGATTCCAAAGTCACCGCTTCCTCTAAGTATACTGCACGTGCCATGTGTCGCATGGCGTTTATGCTGTATCCTATAATATTTTCTGAAAGAAGATTAATTTTCATTTAACCTCATCCATACCAAATGCATTGACCATCTCCTGAGGAGCTTGTTCCACTGTCAACAGAAACGTTGATTTGGTGAATTAGTTTTGAGCTTGGCTCCTTTTGGAGTGCAGGTCGTTCCTTCCCACTTCTACTGTTGAATAAAGTTGAGAGAACACGTCATTGCTCACCGTGCCGAGTTCCTTTGAAAATCTTAAATTCAATCTCGCCACCTCTCCAACTACGTTCCTTTTTGCTTTGAAGTTCCCGAGTGTTTTAATTAAGTGGACAGCCCCTTTTAAATGTTTTGTACAGCTGTGTACACTCATGCACCATCTGTATGGGGGAGATTGGATGTGCAGCTTAAAAGGAATATTGTTCTCCACGTTCCCCTTTTACTGTGAGAACATGGCCAATTCTTGCCATGAGCCTGTTCAAATTCTGCTCTCTTTCCTCGAGTCCAAATCATCCATAAACTCAAAGTAAAAGTGGAGCTTGCACTGTTCCCTACATCACTCCTTTTACTCTAACTGCTTTTCTAGCGCAGTCATGTTACATTCCTCGTCCTTGTAAGTTTGCTCACTAAGCTGGAAGGTTTGTTCTCAGATGTTTCATCACCATGCTAGGTAACAGCATCAGTGAGCCACTGGTGTTCTGTCCTGCATGCTATTTGTATCTTGGTCTGTTAAGATGGGTGATATCCTTTCTGGTTCTGGTTTGAATGCCAGGCCTCTAGGAATTCCCATTAGTGTCACTGTTTAGCCTGTCCCAGGATGGATGTGTTGTCCCAATGGAAGTGGTGTCCTCCTTCGTGTGTATGTAAGAATATTCGTGATAGGGGGCCATGTCTTTTGGTGGCTAGTTGGTGCTCATGTATCCTGGTATCTAGTTTTCTGCCAGTCTGTCCGATTATAGTATTTGTTACAGTCCTTGCAGGGTATTTTGTAAAGGACATTTGTTTTGCTAGTTGTAGGTATAGGGTCCTTTTAGGTTCATCAGTAGCTGCTAGTGTGTTGGTAGGTTTGTGGGTTACCATGATGCCAAGGGGTCTGAGTAACCTGGTAGTCATCCCTGAGATGTCTTTGATGTATGGTAATGTGGCTAGAGTTTCTGGGTGTGTTGTGTCTATTTGTTTGGGTTTGTTGTTTAAGAATCTTAACAGACCAAGACACACACATAAGAAGTGGGACAGAACACCAGTGCTTCACTGATTGTTACCTAGCATGATGTGGATTGGCCCTGCTAAATTGCCCTTAGTGTTAGGTGAAGGGGTAAATGTAGGAGAATGGGTCAGGGTGGGTTACGTTTCGGAGGGTCGGTGTGGACTTGTTGGGCCGAAGGGCCTGTTTCCACACTGTAGGGAATCTAATCTAATGATGGTGAAACTTCTGAAAACAAACCTTCCAGCTCAGCGCGAAATATACAACCTGAACCTCAACCTGAGCTACAAATCTTCTCAAAAATTGCAAATTCCTCCTTATGCTGTATGTCTGAGACTTTCTAATGAGCAATACTTTATCAAACGAATTAGCAAAATTTCCATGGACTGAATCCATTTTTGGATGTGGGCTTGCTCGCTGAGCTGAAAGGTTCATTTCCCGACGTTTCGTAACCTTACGAGGTAACCTCTTCAGTGGATCTCATGCGAAGCAATGCTGAAAATTCCTGCTTTCTATTTATATGTTTGGGTTTCTTTGGGTTGGTAATGTAATTTCCTCTGGTGAAGTCACTTCCTGTTCCTTTTCTCAGGGGGTGGTAGATGGGGTCTAACTCTGTTTGTTGATAGAGTTCTGGTTAGAATGCCATGCTTCTAGGAATTCTCGTGCGTGTCTTTGTTTGGCTTGTCCTAGGATGGATGTGTTGTCTCAGTCGAAGTGGTGCCCTTTCTCATCCGTGTGTGAGGATACCAGTGAGAGAGGGTCATGTCGTTTTGTGGCTCGTTGGTGTTCATGTATCCTGGTGGCTAGTTTTCTGCCTGTTTGTCCAATGTAGTATTTGTTACAGTCCTTACACAGTATTTTGTTAATGATGTTAGTTTTGCTCATTGTCTGTATAGGATCTTGCAAGTTCATTAGCTGCTGTTTTAGTGTGTTGGTGGGTTTGTGGGCTACCATGATGCCAAGGGGTCTGAGTAGTCTGGCAGTCATTTCCGAGATGTCTTTGACGTAGGGGAGAGTGGCTAGGGTTTCTGGATGTGTTTTGTCTGCTTTTTGGGTTTGTTGCTGAGAAATCGGCGGACCGTGTTCATTGGTACCCATTATAAGACCATAAGACATAGGAGCGGAAGTAAGGCCATTCGGCCCATCGAGTCCACTCCACCATTCAATCATGGCTGATGGACATTTCAACTTCACTTACCCGCAGTCTCCCTGTAGCCCTTAATTCCTTGTGACATCAAGAATTTATCAATTTCTGCCTTGAAGACATTTAGCGTCCCAGCCTCCACTGCACTCTGTGGCAATGAATTCCACAGGCCCACCACTCTCTGGCTGAAGAAATGTCTCCGCATTTCTGTTCTGAATTTATCCCCTCTAATTCTAAGGCTGTCCATGGGTCCTAGTGTCCTCGCCTAACGGAAACAATTTCCGAGC
>NC_057711.1:130898178-130902650 GCF_004010195.1 Chiloscyllium plagiosum
ATCCAGATCATTAATATATAACGTGAACAGCTGCGGCCCCAACACTGAACCCTGTGGGACACCGCTTGTCACCGGCTGCCACTCCGAAAAAGAACCTTTTTATCCCAACTCTCTGCCTTCTGTCAGACAGCCAATCCTCAATCCATACCAGTAGCTCACCTCGAACACCATGGGCCCTCACCTTGCTCAGCAGCCTCCCGTCTGGCACCATATCAAAGGCCTTTTGGAAGTCTAGGTAGACCACATCCACTGGGTTTCCCTGATCTAACCTACTTATCACCTCTTCAAAGAACTCCAACAGGTTTGTCAGGCACGACCTCCCCTTACTAAATCCATGTTGACTTGTTCTAATCCGACCCTGCTCTTCCAAGAATTTAGAAACCTCATCCTTCATGATGGATTCTAGAATTTTACCAACAACCGAGGTTAGGCTAATTGGCCTATAATTTTCCATCTTTTGCCTTGATCCTTTCTTGAACAAGGGGGTTACAACAGCAATCTTCCAATCATCCGGGACTTTCCCTGACTCCAGTGACTTTTGAAAGATCTCAACCAATACCTCTGCTATGTCCTCAGCCACCTCCCTCAGAACTCTAGGATGTAACCCATCGGGGCCAGAAGATTTATCAATTTTAAGACCTTTTAGCTTTTCTAGCACTTTCTCTTTTGTAATGGCAACCATACGCAACTCAGCCCCCTGACTCCCTTTAATTGTTGGGATATTACTCATGTCTTCCACTGTGAAGACTGACGCAAAGTACTTATTAAGTTCTCCTGCTATTTCCTTATCTCCCATCACTTATTCTTTTTTAATACACTGTATAGGTGGTTTTCCTCTGTTCTGCATAGTTCCTCTGTGCTGCAATGTGTGTTGGCTCATTGAAATAATGTTCTGATGCAGCTTCATTTGTATATGTTGGGATGATTGCTTCTGTAGTTCAATACTTGGTCCAAATGTGATGTTTTCCTGTAGATGCTAGTTTGAAGTTTCCCATTGGTTGTTCGCTCCACTGTGACATCTAGGAATGGCAGTTTGTTGTTGTTTTCCTCCTCTTGAGTGAACCTTATGCCAGTAAGGGTATTATTGATGGTCATGAAGGTTTCTTCTAACTTGTTTCGTTTAGTGATGACAAAGGTGTCATCCAAGTAGTAGACCCAGAGTTTGGGTTGGATGGTTGGCAGAGCTATTTACTCACGTCTCTGCATTACTGCATATCAGGGTTCTTAGCAGAGGCAGTAATGCAGAGACTTCAGCAAACAGCTCTGCCAACCATCCAAACCAAACTCTGGGTCTGCTACGTGGATGTCTTTATAAATCCAATTGTTGCCTCGACAAAAATTCTGTCTGAAGAATTTTCATCTTAATGAAAATAATTTACAAAATATACATTATTTCTAAATAAAGTTATACAGATGTACAGCATGGAGACAGACCCTTCGGTCCAACTTGTCCAAGCCAACCAGATTCTAAATTAATCAGGTCCTATTTGCCAGCACTTAGCCCATATCCCTCTAAACCCTTCCTATTCGTATAACCATCCAGATGCCTTTTCAATGTTGTAATTGTACCAGACTCCACCACTGTCTCTGGCAGCTCGTTCCATACACGTACCACCCTCTGCATGAAAAGGTTGTCATCCCTTTAGGTCCCGGTTAAATGTTTCCCCTCTCATCCTGAACCTATGCTCTCTAGTTCTGGATTCCTCCACCCAGTGAAAACACTGGCTATTCACCCTATCCATGCCCCTCATGACTTTACACAGATCACCCCTCAGCCTCTGATGTTCCAGGGCCAGCACGGTGGCTCAGTGGTTAGCACTGCTGCCTCACAGCGCCAGGGACCCGGGTTCGATTCCAGCCTCGGGCGACTGTCTCGTCTGCGTGGGTTTCCTCCGGGTGCTCCGGTTTCCTCCCACAGTCCAAAGATGTGCAGGTCAGGTAAATTGGCCACGCTAAATTGCCCATCGTGTTAAGTGCATTAGTCAGGAGTAGGGGAATGGGTCTGAGTGGGTTACGCTTCGGAGGGTCAATGTGAACTTGTAAGGCCAAAGGGCCTGCTCCCACACTGTAGGGAATCTAATCTAATTTAATCTAACCTCAGTTTATTCTGCCTCTCCCTGTAGCTCTGTCCCTCTAACACCCTTGTAAGTCTTTTCTGAGACCTTTCAAGTTTCACAACATCTTCCCTATTGTGGGGAGACCAGAATTGAATGCAATATTCCAAAAGTGGCTTCACAAACTTCCTGTACAGCTGCACCATGAACGCCCAGCTCCTATACTCAATGCTCTGACCAGTAAAGGAAAGCGTACCAAACGCCACCTTCACTACCCTATATAACCTTGACTCCACTTTCAAGGAACAAATGAACCTGCACTCCAAGGTCTCTTTATTCAGTAAACTCCCCAGGACCTTCTCATTTAAGTCTGAGTCCTGCTCTGATTTTCCTTTCCAAAATGCAGCTCCTCCCATTTATCTAAATCCAACCCCATCTGATCAAGATTCCGTTGTACTCTGAGATAACCTCCTTCGCTGTATACTATACCTCCAATTTTGGTGTCATCTGCGAACTTACTAACTATACCTCCGAATCATTTATATAAATGATGAAAAGTAGAGGACCCAGCACTGATCCTTGTGGCACGCCACTGGTCACAGGCCTCAAGTCTGAAAAACAGCCCACCACCCTCTGTCTTCTACCTTTGAGCCAGTTCTGTATCCAAATGGCTAGTTCTCCCTGTATTCCATGTGATCTAACCTTCCTAACCAGTTTCCCATGAAGAACCTTGTCGAACGCCTTACTGAAGTCCGTACAGATCATGTCCATCTAGAACATAGAACATAGAAGAATACAGCGCAGTACAGGCCCTTCGGCCCTCGATGTTGCGCCGATCCAAGCCCACCTAACCTACACTAGCCCACTATCCTCCATATGCCTATCCAATGCCCGCTTAAATGCCCATAAAGAGGGAGAGTCCACCACTGCTACTGGCAGGGCATTCCGTGAACTCACGACTCGCTGAGTAAAGAACCTACCCCTAACATCTGTCCTATACCTACCCCCCCTTAATTTAAAGCTATGCCCCCTTGTAATAGCTGACTCCATACGTGGAAAAAGATTCTCACTGTCGACCCTATCTAAACCCCTAATCATCTTGTACACCTCTATCAAGTCACCCCTAAACCTTCTTTTCTCCAATGAAAACAACCCCAAGTGCCTCAGCCTTTCCTCATACGATCTTTCTACCATACCAGGCAACATCCTGGTAAACCTCCTCTGCACCCGTTCCAGTGCCTCCACATCCTTCCTATAGTATGGCGACCAAAACTGCACACAATACTCCAGATGCGGCCGCACCAGAGTCTTATACATCTGTCTGGCCTCATCAATCCTCTTCGTTTCTACTTCAAAAAACTCAGTCAAGTTAGTGAGATGTGATTTCCCATGCACAGAGTTGTTGGCTAATTTTGTCCCTCATCATGGATGTAAAAACTTTTGTCCCCACCTGGTGCTGTACAATCTGGTTGTAATTACTTGATTTTTCTATTCCTTCTATAGACTAGATGTTAATTCAGTAACATAAATTAGTCTTAATCTCCCTCACACACTCCGAGGTATTAGGAATACGTATGTTGTGTGTCTTGCGAATTTGTTTCATTTATTTCCCGTCCCCAGTTAGAGTCATAGAGATGTACAGCACGGAAACAGACCCTTCGGTCCAACTCATCCATGCCGACCAGATATCCCAACCCAATCCCTACATTCCTGGATGTAATTTAGTGAAAACCCTGGATCATTGATTTATTGAGTGCAAAAGGATTATGGTCATTTTAGGTTTTGTGTATTTTTGACAACATAGTATAGAAACTGTGTACTCCAATCTGGGTCCCTGATGTATGCGCATTTAATTTCCACCTGCCAGCACTCGGCCCATATCTCTCCAAACCCTTCCTATTCATTGTTGTGGTTCTGTTCGCCAAGCTGGGAATTTGTGTTGCAGACGTTTCATCCCCTGTCGAGGTGACACCCTCAGTGCTTGGGGGCCTTCTGTAAAGCGCTTCTGTGATGTTTCCTCCGGCATTTGTAGTGGTTTGTCTCTGCCGCTTCCGGTTGTCAGTTCCAGCTGTCCGTTGCAGTGGTCGATATATTGGGTCCAGGTCGATGTGTTTATTGATTGAATCTGTGGATGAGTGCCATGCCTCTAGGAATTTTCAGTCGAACTCACGTTGCTTGTCATCTGCGTGTGTGGCTACTAAGGACAACTGGGACAACACTACTATTATAGGAGAAGCCAAACAGAGAACAGCCAGGGAATTCCTAGAGGCATGGCACTCATCCACAGATTCAATCAATAAGCACATCGACCTGGACCCAATATATCGGCCACTGCACCGGACAGCTGGAACTGACAACCGGAAGAGCAGATACCAACACCTACCAAAAGAGGGAGTTTGACCCCACCCCACAGCTCAC
>NC_057711.1:130905753-130937077 GCF_004010195.1 Chiloscyllium plagiosum
AGTTGGTGTTCATGGATGTGGATTGTTAGCTGTCTTCCTGTTTGTCCTATGTTGTGTTTTGTGCAGTTACTATTATAGGACAAGCCAAACAGAGAACAGCCAGGGAATTCCTAGAGGCATGGCACTCATCCACAGATTCAATCAATAAGCACATCGACCTGGACCCAATATACCGACCACTGCAACGGACAGCTGGAACTGACAACCGGAAGCGGCAGATTCAAACCACTACAAATGCCGGAGGAAAGATCACAGAAGCGCTTCACAGGAGGCTCCCAAGCACTGAAGATGTCCCCTAGACAGGGGACGAAACGTCTGCAACACAAATTCCCAGCTCAGCGAACAGAACCACAACAACGAGCTACAAATCTCCTCGCAAACTTTGAACCTTCCTATTCATGTACACATTCAAATGCCTCTTAAATGTTGCAATTGTACCAGCTTCCACCACATCGTCTGGCAGCTCATTCCACACACTTACCACCCTCTGTGTGAAAACGTTGTCCATTGGATCTCTTTTATATCTTTCCCCTCTCACCCTAAACCTATGCCCTCTCGTTCTGGACTCCCCCACCCCCAATGAAAACACTTTGTCTATTTATCTTATCCAGCGCCTCATGATTTTATATACCTCTATAAGGTCACCCCTCAGCCTCCCACGCTCCAGAGAAAACAGCCCCAGCCTATTCAACCTCTCCCGATAGCTCAAACCCTCCAATCCTGGCAACATCCTTGTAAATCTTTTTTGAACCCTTTCAAGTTTCACAACATCCTTCCGATAGGAATGAGACCAGAATTGCATGCAATATTCCAACAGTGGCCTAACCAATGTCCTGTACAGCCGCAACAGGACCTCCCAACTCCTGTACTCAGTACTCTGACCAATAAAGGAAAGCATACCAAACACCACCTTCATTATCCTATCTATGACTCCACTTTCAAGGGGCTATGAACCTGCACTTCAAGGTCTCTTTGTTCAGCAACACTCTCAAGGAACTTACTGTTAAGTGTATAAGTCCTGCTAAGATTTGCTTTCCTAAAATGCAGCACCTCGCATTTATCTAAGTTAAACTCCATCTGCCAGTTCTCAACCCATTGGCCCATCTGGTCAAGATCCTGTTGTGATCTGAGATAACCTTCTTCGCTGTCCACTACACCTCCAATTTTGGTGTCAGCTCTGAATAATCAAGTTAGTTGGCTTGGTATAGCAAGATACACAAGTTAACTTACTAACTAACTTCTTATGCTCACATCCAAAGCATTTATATAAATGACAAAAAGTAGCGGACCCAGCATCGATCCTTGTGGCACTCCACTGGTCACAGGCCTCCAGTCTGAAAAACAATCCACCACCACCACCCTCTATTTTCTACCTGTGAGCCAGTTCTGTATCCAGATGGCTAGTTCTCCTTGTATTCAATGAGATCTAACCTTGCGAACTCGTACCCCTTGAAGGTGGTGGTGAGCTGCTTCCTTGAGTCTCTGCATTCCATGTGCTGTAGTTGACCCACAATGCCCTTGGAGAGGGAATTCCAGGATTTTGACTCCGTGACCGTGAAGGAACGTTGATATATTTCTAAGTCAGGATGGTGAGTGGTTTGGAGGAGAACTTGCAGGGGGTGGTCTTCCCATATAACTGCCACCCTTGTCCTTATGGATGGAAGTGGTCGTAGGATTGGAAAGTGATGTCTCAGGAGCTTTCTGTAGTACATCCTGTAGATAATTCATGCTTGACATTACTTCACTGCATAAATTCCTACATTCCTGGATGTAATTTACTTAAAATCCTGGATCATTGATTTATTGAGTGCAAAATGATTATGGTCATTTTAGCGTTTGTGCAGTTTTGACAACACAGCATAGAGAGAGTGTACACAAATCTGGGACCCTGATATATGCACATTAAATTTCCAATGGATCTGTATCATAAATGCAACTACTGTTTTATAAGTATACTTGACTGACTCTGAAATGCTTTTCAAATCTTTTATTTAATAGTGTCATGAATAATTTGTAAATTAATTTTTCAAGTGAGGGGTTGTTTTGCATGTTGGTTTTCAGCTCTGAATAATCAAGTTAGTTGGCTTGGTATAGCAAGATACACAAGTTAATTTACACAACTCCTACTTTTATCCATTTTGCAAGGTAAATTCCTTCAGCAATTATGTTACTGATTTTTTAGTTGTTCCCTTTCTCATATTTATAAATTAAAATAGAGGTTAAGGGTCAGGAAACAGCGAGATAAGTCAGGAAGTCATGATTCGGTGATGTGGTGCCTTGTGTGTTTTGTTTGAAAGTAAAGCAAATGTTGCTGGAAATTTGAAGCTAAAACAGCAAATTGTGAAAAAGCCATGTCAGGCAGCATCTGTCATGATCAATGGCTTTTCATTCTATTAAAATGCTGAATGTACTTTGACAGAGGATGAGAGGAAAGTTCAAGGAAGCACTGGCCATTATTAATATAAGGCAAAGTGATTGTCCTGGAAATCGTGTGCAGCTGGAGGCTTGATTTTCACAATGTCTTTGAATATTTTTGTCTCTCAGGGAGTATCGTGTATTGACAGAACGTTGTATAGGATAACAGTTTCCAAGTCTTGGACTGACTTGGGGTTGGATATTTAATACCTATCAGAAATAGGATGGTAATTTGTATGAATAATATTGGTGGATATAATTGACCAATTTGGGTTGACTTGTTTATTTCCTCAGGCATCTTTACAATGGCATTGAGCAATGATACACAGAACGTGTACTCTGTCTACTCTGAAAGCACACTAGGTGTAACCTGGCACTATAGCAGAAGAAACTTAACCTTGAAGTTGAAAGATTTCTTTGTTTGGTCAAGACCTCCTTCGATCCAGTTTCTCTGCATTAACTTGTCCTCTGCCCCAAATCTTGCATCCACCTGTTCTGGTGAGCTGTATTGGGATATCAATCCTGCCAGATGTCAAAGCAGGTGCCTGACCATTTGAAATCTACGCCTTTGTAGAGCGGAGATGGAAGAGGTAATTGGCAAATGATGGTAAATGGGAAGAGAACAGATCAGATCAGATTACCTACAGCATGGAAACAGGCCCTTCAGCCCAACAAGTCCACACCGACCCTTCGAAGAACCACCCACTCAGACCTGTTCCCCTACATTTACCCCTGACTAATGCATCTAACACTACGGGCAATTTAGCATGGCCAATTCACCTAACCTGCACATCTTTGGATTGTGGGAGGAAACCGGAGCACCTGGAGGAAACCCACACAGACACGGAGAATGTGCGAACTCCGCACGCAGTCGCCCGAGGCAGGAATTGAACCCGGGTCCCTGGTGCTGGGAGGCAGCAGTGCTAACCACTGCCACTGAGCAACCCCATGGTGACAGCTGGCTGCCCCATATGATCGTATTTAATTATTGAGAGTCTCAACTAATGGGCACAGCCATGCAATTACTTGTCTGCCCAGAAGGTGGTGCAAAATTAACTTGAAACAGCTTTATTCACTAAAACTGAGACTTCAAGAAACAAACTGCATCCTGCCAAGAGACTAAATTTTGTTCTGAATACTCAAACACAGTATTAGAATGTGAAGGAAAAAAAGAAAAATTGGAGGACTTTAATTTTCTTGTGTCCCTGCAAGAATAATATTTAGTTGCATGCCTAGTATCTATTATATGAGATAGAAGCCTGGCCTGCTGCGCTTTTCCAGAACCACACTTTTTGACTCTGGTCTCCAGCATCTGCAGTCCTCACTTTCTCCTATGAGATAGAATCCACAACATTTACTCCACAATCACCTGATAAAGGAGCAGCGCTCCAAAAGCTAGTGCGTCCAAATAAATCTGTTGGACCATAACCTGGTGTTGTGTGATTTTTAACTTCGTACACCACAATCCAACACCAGCACTCCACATCGTAATATAGACAATATCCTAGTTACTTTGTTCTTTTTCTTTACTGCGTGTGTTATAGAAATTGTAAGAAACTAGCCTTCTGTTGTGGGAATTCCAACCTGACTGTAGGTCAACATTGAGATCGGGAAGCTTCTTATTTATGTTGAAATGTACATGAAATTAGATGCACCACAGTAACGCACTGGAAATCAGCTCCGCGACCCCTGGAGTCATCATGGAAGCTAAAGTCTTTTATTTGAAATATGTGAAATTCTCACACGAACTCCTGTTCAATCAGGCTGAAAGGAGGCACAAGCCAAGTTTCTGTACTTAACAAGAAATTGCTATTTTATTACTTGTCTAATCGAGCAATTCTTCCATTTTGAGCTAAAGGTAAACAAGTAAGTACCCTGTACAAAGTGAAGCTTCAGATCCCTTGATAAGCTCCTCTCCAATCCATCCCCCCCATCCCCTTACACATACACTGGCAGACATAAATGGAATGAAAAACACATGGGCAGAGGGAAAACTGGATAAGTAATTCCAAAGTCTTTGTTTGGGTTGAGAGACACTTAACAAATTCTGGTCAGGAGTGAAGTGGAACTCTGCAAACTGAGTGCTGACAAGTTTGAGTTCAGATGAACTTCATTCTGGGGTCTAAAAAGAACTCTAACCAGGTAGGGGATGTATGTGTTGGTGTTAATCTTTAAAAATTCCCTGAAATCAGGAAAGGTTATAACAAATTTGGATGTAGCTAATATAACTGCTGTTCAAGAGGCTGTAATGTGGGGGCGCCAGTGTTGGACTGGGGTGGACAAACTCAGCAATCCTATGATATCAAGTTATAGTCCAGCAGGTTTGTTTGAAATCACAAGCTTTCGGGGCATAGCCCCTTAGTCAGGTGAAAGTTTTACCTGATGAAGGAGCAGTGCTCTGAAAGCTTGTGGTTTCAAATAAACTTGTTGGATTATAACCTGGTAGCGTGTGATTTCTGACCAAGAAGCTGTAGACCAGTTAGCTTGGTTTCTGCTGAGCGGAGGATACTGGATTCGAATCTTGATGGATTCAAATCCCAATGGGTTTGAACACCCTGTTGGTAGAGCATTAATTTGGGTCACTAGTGACTATATCATTATGGTACTGTCCCATTCAGACAGTACCATTTGGAGGAAGGTCATTCGCCCCATGTGTCCTGCTTCGATTCTTTTTCAGAGTTGTTGCTTACTCCCAATCTCCTGCATTTCCCTATGATCTTGCAAATTACTTCTATCCAAATATCATCCCGTGCCCCTCTTGAATGCCTCAACTGAGCCTGCCTCCACCACACTTCCAAACGCTAACTACTCGCTGTGAGTACAAGTTCTTGTCTCACCGCATTCTTGCTGCTTTTGCACAGCAATTTAAATGAAAGTTAACATTCCTGAAAATCAATGAATGGGAAAATTACAGAAAGACTAAAGGCTATTGAGTGTTTATTCCTTCTGCCCTGTGTTTGGAACATAGTGCCTAATTTTGGGGATCTTCTGTGATTTTAATGAGCGAAATGCTGCATTTAAACAAATTTGTATTTGTTTGCTCTGTCAGCATAAGTCACTTTACTATGGGTAATGCATTTTGAGATTGAAGATGACAGAATCTGACTTTGTAGGAAATGAACACCATGACCTCAAAAGACTGCACCATCAGTTATGGGATTTAACTGTTATGTGAGTTAAGTCGGAGTTTTCTTAATACTAATAATTATGGCATTGCCTTTAAAAAATATATTGACGTGGAGTAATGGGATGGTTCGATTTAGAGTTGGCAAAAAGAGGATCAGCTTTGGTGGTGTACAAACCTTTAAACTGCGGGGGTGGGCTGGAGGGGCTGGGTGAAGACTTACACAGACGGCCAGCTCCCTTTTTGCTTGGGAGTCAAAGAAAAGTAGGAGTGATATCGAGAGGGAGCAGCAAGAGTGGAATAAGAGATTGGCTGCTGTAAACGTTCTCACTTCCAGACCACAAGAAATAGTAACAGGAGGAGGCCATTTGGCCCCTCGAGCCTGCTGCGCCATTCAATAGGGTCAAGGCTGATCCGACATTCCTCGCGTCCACTCTCCTGTCCTGTCCTTTGATTCTGCGACTGATCCAGAATAAATCTATCTATTTCAGCTATAAACGTACACAGCTCTCTGTGGCAAGGATTTCCAAATACACTCGACCATCTGAGAGAAGAAGTTCCTCCTCGTTTTCACGCAGAGGGTGATACGTGTATGGAATGAGCTGCCAGAGGAGGTGGTGGAGGCTGGCACAATTGCAACATTTAAGAGGCATTTGGATGTGTATATGAATAGGAAGGGTTTGGAGGGATATGGGCTGGGTGCTGGCAGGTGAGACTAGATTGGGTTGGGATATCTGGTTGGAATGGACGGGTTGGACCGAAGGGTATGTTTCCATGCTGTACATCTCTATCTTGGTCTGAAATTGGTGTGCCATTATTCTGAGACTTGTACATGGGACTTTATTCTATAGCCAAGAAATTTGATATGAGGTCAGCATTGCGACCACTCTGTGCCACCTAGAGATCGTATTCCTAGGGTATTCTGCCATAGGGCAGTCCTTCAGATAACATCCACTAGTTTCCTTCTATTTTTGTTATTTTTTTGGTCTTGAAATAGCTTGCTATTTGGTGTGTTGTGTTCATGTTACTCTTCTTCTGCTGGATATTTATGGACATTGCAACAACTGCCTATTAGAGTTTATAACAGATCATCATGGCCAGCTGCTTTTATACCCTTCCTCTGTTTTTGCATTGCTGCTTGGACGTGAGGATGCGAATGATAGTCGTGACACTCAGTTGAATTAACATCAGAAGATCTGAGTTCATTGGATTATCTGGCACCTAATTGTCTGTATATTTAATATTTTTGAATGTCGAGAGAGAGAGAGACCCATTTTAAAAAGTAGCCAGCCAGAGTTGAGAATTTGTGAGCTGGCATTGACTTTGCTCACGAGAATGCTTATTGATAAGATAATTTGGATCTGCCTGCTGCATTTCATGGTGTAAGGTTGATTTCAAAGCACTGTTAGATTAGATTACTTAGTGTGGAAACAGGCCCTTCGGCCCAACAAGTCCACACTGACCCGCCGAAGCGTATACCACCCAGTCCCATTCCCCTACATTTACCCCTTCACCTAACACTACGGGCATGACCAATTCACCTAACCTGCACGTTTTTGGATTGTGGGAGGAAACCGGAGCACCCGGAGGAAACCCACACAGACACTGGGAGAATGTGCAAACTCCACACAGACAGTCGCCTGAGGCGGGAGTTGAACCCGGGGCTCTGGCGCTGTGAGGCAGCAGTGCTAACCACTGTGCCACCGTGCCGGCCACTATCTAGGATGTGGCACCAACAATACCAGCATAATTCTTCGAGACAGGAGAAAAGCTATTTTTAGTTTTAAGATTGTGTCCCAGTTTGCAAATCTCCCTATGCTCCTTCCTGCTTCCAAATGAATATTGCAGTCTTCACTCTTTAGTTCCCTGATACTAGCTCTTGTGCAATCGCCCTCCCTTCTGCACCAATGCTGGCTTAATTGCAAACTGTCTCAGCCCTAAACTGCTTTATCTGCTTAAAGAAAAGCAATAAAATAAGGCTTGGCAAGTGACTGAAGTGTTAACAGGGGAACACATTGAGGCTACTGATCATAATTCTGTTAGTTTTAAAATGGTTCTGGAAAAGGATAATCCTTCCATAAAAGTTAATGTTGGTAATTGGAGTAAGGCAATTTTTAATGATATGTGACAAGAATGTACAAATGTTGATTGGAATAGACTGTTTGCAGTTAGAGGGACAACTGAGAAGTGGGAGGCTTTCAAAAGTGTGATAATGAGAATTCAAAGGCATTATGTTCCATTTAGGTTGAAAGGTAAGGCTGGTAAGATTAGGGAACAATGGATCAATAAAGATATTGAGGTTCTAGTCATAAAAAGAATCATAAGTATAGACAACCGGGATCAAATTAATCTCTTGAAGAGTATAAAGAGTGTGGGGGCTTCCTTAAAAGGGAAATCAGGAAGGCAAAGAGGGGTTATGAGAAAGCCTTGGCAGAAAAGATTAAGGATAATCCAAAGAGATTCTAAATTTACTAAGAGCAAAGAGAGAGCTAGAGAGTAGGGTCCCTTAAAGATCAGCAAGGTCTTCTTTGTGTTGAACCTAAGGAGATGGGAGAGATATTAAATGAATATTTTGCATCAGTTTTTACTGTGGAGAAAGAAATGGAGGCTAGAGAACTCGAAAATAAATACTGATGTTTTGAAAACAGTTCACATTGCAGAGGAGGAAGTGCTACAGGTCTTAGAAATATTAAAGGTAGATACAATTCTGGGACCTGATCAAACATATCTCAGGACGTTATGGGAGACTAGGGAGGAAATGTTGGGGCCCCTCCAGAAATGTTTGTATCATCTATAACCACGGGTGAGGGGCCGGAGGACTGGAGTACCTTTATTTAATAAAAGTCGTAAGGAGAGGCCTGGGAACTATACACGTGAGTCTGACATCAGTAGTGGGGGATAATTCTGAAATTTAGGATTTACATGCATTTGGAGAGACTAGGAATGATTAGGGATAGTTCGCATGGTTATGTGTGAGGAAACTTTGAGTTTCTCAAACCTGATTTGAGTTTTTTGAGGAAGTAATCAAAAGATTGAGGACAGAGCAGAAGCCATTGTTTACTTGGACTTCGGTAAAGCCTTGGATAATGTAAGAGACAGAGAGGCTGGTGGTGGAGAGTTTTTTTTTTGGATTGGAGGCCTGTGACCAGTGTTGTTCCACACTGATAGAAACTGGGTCTGCTTGTGTTTGTCGTCAACATTCTCATCCAAATAATTTATATAAGAGGCATGGTTAGTAAGTTTGTGGGTAACACCAAGTTGGTGGTATAGTGGACAGTGAAGAAGGTTATCTAAGATTACAAAGAGATCTTGATCAATTGGGTCAATGAGCAGAGGAGTGGCAGATGGGAGTTTAATTTGGATAAATGTGAGGTAATGCATTTTGGTAAAACAAACAAGGACAGGACTTATTAATGGTAGGGCCTTGGGTAGTGTTGTAGAACAGAGACCTAAGGGGACAGGCACATAATTCTTTGAAATGTGCATCACGTATTAGGCGTTTAGCATGCTTGTCTTAATTGCTCAGACTGTTCAGTATAGGAGTTAGGACGTCATGTTGAGGTTGTACAGGATATTGGTGAGGCCTCTTCTGGAATACTGTGCCCAGAAGAGGATATTATTAAATTGGAGAGGGTTCAGAAATGATTGACCAGGATGTTGCTTGGAATGGAGGGTGTGAGTTATAACAAGAGGCGATTTGGCTTGGACTTTTTTCACTGGAGTGTAGGAGGTCGAGGGGTGACCTTTTATAGAAGTTTATAAAATTGAGGGGCATAGGTACGGTGAATAGCAAAGATCTTTACCCTGAGCTGGGGAGTTCAAAATGAGGGGATATCTTTAAGGCAAAAGGAGAAAGATTTAAAGAATGTCATGAGGGGAACCTTTTTTATTTAAGAGTGGTTAGTGTGTGAAACAAACTGCCAGAGGAAGTGGTGGGTGCAGGTACAGTTACAACATTTAAAAGACACTTAGATAAAGACATGAATAAGAAATGTTTAGAGGGATAAGGGCCAAATGCAGGCAAGTAGGACTAATTTAGTTTGGGAACATGGTCAGCATGGTCCAGTTGGAGTGAAGGGTCTGTTTGACTCTATGACTCTGTTGTGCAAACCAGGAATCTTTAATAAAAACCAAATGTGCGAGAAACTCAGAAGGTCTGGTGTCGCCTGTGGAGCGAGAAACAGATATGACATTTATAACTCCTTCAGAAAACGATTCACTGCATGGAAGAGCTAAATCAGACTCAACCTTTACTTTATTTTTCTCGCCAGAGATGCTGCTAGACTTGCTGAGTTTCTCCATATTTCTTGCTTTATTTGATACATCATGAAGGTGGGTTAATAATGTATCAGCTTGAGCATGCTGAATTGCAGTAAGGTTTATTTTCCATCAGCAGTCCTGGTGCTATCTTTAGCAAAAGAGAGAAAAATACTACTATGACTTAGTTAAACTTAAATAGATGTTACCAAATAGGGACAATTGAGTTGGAGGAGGCAGTTCAGAACTGGGATATGCAAGTATGTTGAGCAGTGAAAAATAAACAATTAATCTATATGTAAGGTATTGCATTTTGGAATAAAAATGTATGTCATAAGCATGCAAGGATTGGGTTGAAATAGTCAAATGTGGAGTTGTTAGGAGTATAAAGGTTTTAGTTTATTCAGTGCTAACATGTTTAATCTGATGTCCAGTATTTAACTTCAGATGGTTATTTCCACGCCAAAGAAATGTCATATTCATAACTTGTAAAATATGACGTTTATGCAGCCTGGAATCTTCTAGAATTGACTTTTAATGAACAAGACATGCAGTGAATGATAGCTGCTGAGAGTCATCTGATAATGTGTGGATTCAAACTGCTTCACCATCTCAAAGTACAATAGAACATATTCCAAGTAACCGAGATATCAGTACCCATCTCCTGAAATCTAAACACCATATTTGGGAAAAGGAAACTGAGAAACTGTACTGTAAGGCATCCATGTTGGTGTCTTTCTTTCATGTTGAGAGTGCGGTGCTGAAAAAACACAGCAGGTCAGATAGCATCCGAGGAACAGGAAAATCAATGTTTCAGAGCCCTTCATCAGGAATCTTTTTCTCCCCCCATCTTTCAAAAAAATCTCAGCAGTATTGGAAAGGCCAGGAAACACCTGTACCTTGTAGTCTTCGAATAACCAATGATTCAGGTCATCAAGCATCTTTTAGCTTTGAGTCCACTGACCACCTGCCAAGAAGATTAAAGTCACATCCTGACTTGTAGACAGTCATTTGGTCATACAAAACATGCATTGATGAACAAAGATGCATTTTCTCTTTGGAATAGTTCTTCAACTTGCGATCATCAGGACAATTTTCAAGAATACCAATTCTACATGAGCAAAAGAGTACTGATTGATTGACAAGTGAACCTTGATTGGAAAGCCAACAGTTAACTGGCAATTGTCAGTAATCGGGTGCATTCTCCATGGCAATGCTTCTCTCAGTCAGAGTCGACCTGCTATCCAATCAGCATGCTCCTCGCCTTGCATGCAGTGTAACTGTTGGTTTCCTTAAGAATTGGTATTCTTGCAAATTGTCCTGATGATTGAGAGATGAGAAACTTCAAGAAAATGTAATGTTTTCAGCTTGCCCTTAAGACAGTCCATCCCTTTCACAAGAATCTGCAATGACTCTGAAATAGAACTTGAGGGTTGATTTCATCTGGATGAAGTGAAAATATCATCATCAAGACTGCAACATGTGCTTTCCTAGTGGAGGCAATCATGTGAATTACAATGATTCTGTCTGTCAATATTGTTTTTATTTAGATTTTATTGTCCCATGTACTCAAGTACAGGAGTACAATGAAAAGTATATAATGTCACCCTACACTGTGCCATTTAGGTACAAAGTAGTAAAAGAGAGAAATAAAGTTAAGCTGTTACAAACATTCATAAATAGAAAAACAAAGAAATAAGGTACTGGTTTATATTAAGAAGGATTTTAATATTATCAAGTAAATAAAGGAATAAGATTAAAGTTCAACAGCCTTTGGGTGCTAAGCGATGCTCCTCTGCTTCACTTACTCGCCAGGAGGGCTCAGCTGCGTGACCTTTAAGCTGCCATCGCAGATTCCGAGGGATTTCACTCTTCCCTTGTCGGGCCATGATGCCATGGCGGTGCCGTCTCCAAATGCCTCCTTTCTCCGCAGCATGCCTGGGGCAGGTCTCCAATTGCCAGGAACGCGCTGGGCCTCACTCTCACTGCTGTCTGTCACGCCAGTTCCTTGCTGAGATGAGAAGAAAGATTGTTTTTTTAAAAAAACAGGAAGAAAAGAAACGGACGGAGTGGATGAACTTTGGCTAAAGCATCCCACTCAGCTGCCATCTTGGATTGTGGAGTGAAGGGTTGGGGGACTAATCTTTTAACAATGCCCCGGTTTTTTTCATCTGTACTTGTGTTCATTTGTCTGCATTACTGTATAATGAATTGACGTACTCTTGGATTGTTGGGGTAGGTGTGTGAATAACCAATTCTCTTTATGCATAGAGAGCTTGGTGCTGGTCATTCAAATTGTCCTGGGCTCAATGGCCAAAGAACAAAACAGTCTAAGTGTTCTGATCATGGAGAGTAGGGAAGGGAACAGGGCTTTCAGTGGCTCTTTCTCACTCTGTCCCTAATATTATTTTTCCATGATTTCTACCAAGCTGCAGAGGGAGACGACTGGCACATTCTCAGTAAAATGGAGACCATACTTATACATTTCTGTTATCAATTCGCTGGGCTGAATTCTTTCCTCCCAAATTGGACAGTCGTTGGGTCATGTGCCACCTCAATTACTTGAGCCCAGAACCAACGTGGAGCCTCTGATACGGTCCTGGGGCATGCCTCACGGTCTCTGGTGCCATTCTTTTGAGGAGATGTTAGACAAAGATCCTGTCTGCTTCTTCAGGTGGATGTAATACATGTTTGTGGGAGGTTATGATGTGCGCATTGGCTGCTGCGTTCCTGGTATTATGGCCTAGTTATGCAAAAGTACATCATTGGCTATGGAGCACTTTGAGATTTTTTGATTTTATGAAAAGTACTGTATAAATTCAGGAGTTTTCCATTTCAACCCTGTTGTAAATCATAGAATCTCTACAGTGCAGAAAGAGATCAAATATGCTGGTTTGTTTCTTTTGAGTTAATTTTGACATGCCATCATATGTTCTACTGACTTTAGTAGGAATCTACCAAGCAGCAATATCTCAACAATAAACTGCTCACTGACATTCCATGTTTTTTCTGCAAAGGCTTAATTTCCTGATCCTGGTACAACCTTAGTTTAAATATAGACAAAGTAGACAAGTTAAGACAATATTGAAGTCAATGGGCATGAGCAGGAAAGTCTCTCATCTGGTTAGATTCACAGCCAGCACAAAGAAAGATTGCTATGGGTTTAGTGGTCAATCATCTCAGGCACAGGACTGGGAGAAAGTGAGGACTGCAGATGCTGGAGAATCAGTCAAAACATGTGGCACTAGAAAAGCACAGCAGATCAGGCAGCATCCGAGGAGCAGGAGAGTTGACATTTTGGGCATAAGCCCTTCATCAGGAATATCACTAAGAGTTCTACAGGGTAGATATTTTCTAGTTAACCTGATCAGCAATGTTATCTCACCTCTAGAGCAGGTGGGTCTTGAACTCCGGTCTCCTGACAAAGAGGTAGGGACATCATCACTACCACAAGAGACCCAAGTTCCTCAGAATGGTGTTCTCAGCCCAACCACCTTTAGCTGCCACATCAATCACCTTCCATCCATGACTTGGTCAGAATTGGGGATATGCAATCATTTGCAATCCATATTCAGCACCATCCTAAACCCATAAGACATGGGCGCAGATGTAGACTACTCAAGTCTGCCATGCCATTCAATGAGATCATGACTGATCCAATAATCCTGAATTCTCCTTGCTGTCTCATCCCCAGGACCCTTGATTCCTTTACTAATTAAAAATCTATCCACCTCTGTCTTGAATATATTTAACGACCCAATCTTTTCAACCTTATGTGGCAAAGAATTACTTTGATTCACTCCCCTCTGAGAGAATCTACACCTCCTGATCTCTCTGAAGCGGGTGTCTGTATACTCTGAGATTATTCTCTTTTGTCCTAAACTTCCTGACTAGGAGAAACAAGCTGTCTGCATCTAACAGGTCAGGCCTCCTAAGGTTATCATGTTTAATAACAGCTCCGCTCATTCAAGAATACATTTGCTTACCCATAACAATTCCTATTTGATTTGCTTGTTTCCATGGCGATTAACTTGCTTTAATTAGGCAACACAATGTGCTGAGCCAAAGCTCAGCTGGGTGCTCGCTGAGTGGAAACTGTAGAGAATGTTATTTGTTCATGTATTTGCAGTCTTTGGCGAACTCTAGTACTATGCAGCTACTCTGTATTTTTGCACTTCTGTACATGTACAGCCAGTAAGCGTGACAAGTTTCAAAGGCAATGCACTGCACTTGAAATTTAAACAGAATCAATTCTGTGGTGTGACCCATGGAGTTGTTTGACTAGGCGCCATATCTTGATACTTTAGTGTGGATTGCATTTGCTGCTTTGATTTCAGCCGAGCCTGAGTAGGCACATTGATGAGCCTTAGTTAAAGCATCATGACTCAGAGTTGCCCTAGATAAGGTATGAGCTTCCCTTTTTATTGGTGGAAACTTTCAGAAACTGTTTCCAAGGTAAAATCTTAAAAGGAGACAGAACAGCTACCTACTCAAGAGGATCAGCATATTGCAGGCTGAGTGAAACTTCTGTGATGTTGCAATATGGATTACATTTCTTTCCTGTAAGAAAAGGGCGACTGTCTGTCTGTGTGGAGTTTGCATGTTCTCCCTGTATCTGCGTGGGTTTCCTTTGGTGCTCCAGTTACTTCCCACAGTCCAAAGATGTGCAGGTCAGGTGGATTGGCCATGGGAAATGCAGGCTCAGAGAGGTAGGATTGGGGGCGGGGGGTGGATATTGTCTGAATGGGATGCTCTTTGGAGAGTCAGTGTGGACTTGATGGGCCAAATGGCTTGCTTTCACACTGGAGGGGTTCTTTATGCAAAAGCTGACAGTAAGAAAGAGTAAACCAAAAGTGGCAGTGGAACAGTTATGGAAGCAACTTGTGATAGGATTTTGAAGGGTTTTATCCAAAGTGAATTGTGTTGGCAAAGTGGAGACATGTCAGTGGGATCACAGCAGACAAAGGAGTGTTTGCTAATGGTGGGAGGAGGCAATTGGAGTGTTGACAATACAATAGAAAGGATTTGGGGAAAGCTGATGGATATGCAAGACTCTCCATAGTCTGGCACATTTTCCACAGAGTCTGAGTCTTACAGCACAGAAAGAGAGCAGATTGTATCCATGGTGGTGATCAAGCACCAATCCGCTGTAGTTCCATGTTGGAGTACTTGGCCTTTGAATACTTCTATTAAACCTGATGTCTGTTATGATACAGCTCTGCTACAGGTGGGACTTAATCTGACCTAGAGGTAGAGACACTACCGCTGTACCAGATGAACCCATGCCCTACCCTTGTAGATATTTCTAATCCACCTGATCAGACATGTTGTGACACACTTCTGGAACAGGTGGTCTTGAATACAGGCCTCCTAGTCCAGAGGTAGGGTACAATACCACCTTACCACAAGAGTCCTATGCTTAGATATTTCAAATGTTCATCTAAGTACTTAAACTTTGTGGTAGTGCTTGTTTCTACCACCCTTTCAGGCAGATATTCCCCTCCCGACTCTCTATTAAAGAGAGTTCCTTCCTATGTTCCCGATCTATGTCCCTCTTAATGTCACGTACCTCAATTAGTTCTCCCCTCTGCCTTCTCTGCTCTAAGGTAAACACTTAGAGCCACTGTTCTACCCATCTGACTTGCCCTGTAGGTATCATCCTGAAGATGAAGGCTTTCTTTCTCGCTATTTACTACATCACCAGTTTCATGGTCACATGCAAACTTTACTGATCATTCCTCTTACATGCCTGTCTAGACTATGAGTATGTGCCACAAACAGCAAGGAACCCAGCACTGAACTGTCTGGTATACCACTGGAGTCAGGCTCCCAGTCGCAAAAATCACTTTCAAAAGTAACCCGCTGCTTCCTGCCACTGCGCTGGTTTTGGATCCCGTTTTCCAATTGTCCTGGAAGCTATGGCTCTTACCTTTAACCAGCCTCCCATGCAGTATCTTGTCAAAAGCCTTCCTGAAGTCCATGTAGGCTACATCACCTACACTATCCTCATCTACACTCCTAATCTTATCCTCTGAAAACTCAATCAAACTTATTCAGATATCGTCAAATCTTCACCTGGAAAAAAATATTTTTATCACAGTAGAGACAGGAGTTGTGTTGCATTCAGCATGTGTTTATCAAGCCATAAAGCTGTACAGCATGGAAACGGACCCTTGGGTCCAACTTGTTCACGCTGACCACAATCTAAACTGATCCAGCCCCATTTGCCAGCATTTGGCTCATATCCCTCTGAACCTTTCCTATTTGTATACCCTCCAGATGCATTTTAAATGTTGTAATTGTACCAGCCTCCACCATTACCTCTAGCAGCTCATTCTATTCTTGCACCACCCACTGCAGGAAACATATGCCCCTTAAGTCCCATGTAAATCTTTCCCCCCACACCCTAATCCTGTGCCGTCTCATTTTGGACCCTCCCCTACCCCACACTGTCTGGGAAAAAGACCTTGTCTATTCACCCTATCAATGCCCCTCCTGATTTTATAAACCTCTAGGTCACCCCTCAGCCTCCGATTCTCCGGGGGAAATAAAGCTCCAGGTTATTCAGTCTCTCATATAGCTCAAACTCTCCAACCCTTGTAAATCTTTTCTGAACCCTTTCAAGTTTCATAACTTTGCTAAGGCAGGGAGACCAGAATTGAATGCAGTATTCCAACAGTAGCCTCACCAATGTCCTGTACAGATACAATATGACCTCCCAGCTTAATGGACTGACCAGTGAAGACAAGTGTATCACACCTTTTACAATAAGCCAAAGTTTGATTTTGGCTTGAGCAGGAAGTATTTCTTCAGTATCAAACTTTACTCTTACAGGAGGGTCAGAGTAATAACATTTTGTTTTATCAGGTTATGAACAAAGTGTCAATATGTAAAATTTGAACTAACAAGTTGCATAAGCGCATCTCTCTCTTCGATTTGGATGATTAGTTTAAACTTTCGCTAAAAAAAGACTTGCGCTCATTGCACTCTGCTTTCAATAAATAGGACAACTAATCATATCCACATGCAGATCTCATTTAAGCAAATTCCTATCACTACTATTTTTACCATTTACTCCTGACTTGATACTAGAAACATTCCTATTGCTTAAATATAGAAGTAGCTTAATTGCCTGTTCTATTCCATGGCTGCAAAATATCAGTAAAGGCTACAACATTTTCATCCAGGTTTTATTATCTATTCACTGTGGCTGATAAACCTACTTGTAAATGCTGTTTGTATATATTGTTGAAGAATAAACATGCCCCTTTGACAGCACTTTCCAAATCCCTGACCTGTACTACCTAGGAGGACAAAGATGGCAGATACACAGAAATAACTTTGTGCAAGTTCCTATCCAAAACACCGTCCAGATTTGAAACTGTATCACTGTTCCTTCACTATCATGATGTCAATATTCTGGAATTCCTTTCCTGACAGAACCCAGGATGTTCTTTTAGCACCCGGACCTCTAAGTAAAGAAGGAAGTTTGTTCCCACTTTGGTTAGGGCAATTAAACTTGGACTGTAATGTTGGCTTAGCCAGTGTTGTCCACATCCCGTGAATGTGAAAGCATTGTTCCTGTAATTTGCCAGTGATCGTGTATCCTGCCAATATGTGGCAGAGTTTGCAGCTTGTGTGTTGGGTCCAGCAATTTAAAAAAACGCATGTGGTCTGCTTCAATTCTTCTTGTTGGCTCCTAGACTTAAAGGATTCCCTTGTGTTAATTTGCTAATATTGGTTGTGATTACCTACTGGATGGGTATTATCAAATGAAATATTCCAAATGTATTACTGGTTGAACATGAAAACTCATTTGCCATCAGTATGTTCATCAGAAAGCATCAGCACTTTTCAGTGTCCAGCCACCTGCTAGTAGCGTAATACCTCTCTTATATACTGCCTTACTACATCTCTGGATCAGAGATAGAATCATAGAATCTCTACAGTGTGGAGGCAGGCCATTCTGCCCAGTGAGTTCATACTGACAATCCAAAAAGTATTCCACCCAGACCCAACCCCAATCCTATCTCTGTATTTCTCTTGCTTAATCCGCCTGGCCTGCAGGTCACTTGAGGGTGGAATTGAACCTGGGTCCCTGGTGCTGTGAGGCAGCAATGCTATCCACTGAGCCGCTGTGCTGCCCCAACTTGCTTTTACTTCTATCCATGAGTTTTTTTTTTAATTGCTGTACCCAATGCATAAGCTGCAAACTCTGTCCCATGTTGGCGGGATGCACAACCACTGGCCAAGTATCAGGGACAATGCTTTCACAAGATTTTCCAAATCCAGTGACCATTCAGGCAGTTCAGCGGTCACCAACTTACCCGGCACCGCAGGGGAAAATCACTTAAAACCAGTTCCACAGTTCTGTACGTACCCATCGTGAACGACTGATGCACCTGACACCAGGCTCCTGAAGCAACCTCTCTGTTCAAAACTTGGTTCTGCCATGAAACTGCCTGGGGGACAGTGGAAACACTTGAGGGATGTCCTCAAAGCATCTTAGAGGTGCCGAATCACCAACAACCTATTGGAGTTCCTGGCTTGTGACCAACCAAACTGGAGAAGGTCCAACATTTTTGAGAGACTTCATCAGGAACATGTAGAAACCAAGTCCAAGTCAAGCTGGAAAAGCGCAGCAGGTCAGGCAGCATCCAAGGAACAGGAGAATCGACGTTTCGGGCATAAGCCCATTTTCAGCTCTGATCTCCAGCATCTGCAGCCCTCACTTTCTCTCAAAGTCCAAGTACCAGAAAGTTGGCAGACAGCTCCGTTCCCCAAAGCTTCAAACACCTGCTGACATGGTGCTAGGCAAGTTAGCTTTGGTCGAACTGCCCTTCTATAGAGTCACTGAGTCATACATCATGGGAACTTGATCCAACTAGTCCATGCTGACTATGTTCCCAAACTAAACTAGTCTCACTTGCCTGAACTCCTAACCTTTCTATTCATGTACTTATCCAAATGTTGTAACCATAATCTGCAGCCACCACTTCCTCTGGCTGTTCATTCCACACACAAATCACTGTCTGTGCAAAATGTTGTTTTGTATTTAAACTTTAGCATGGCTAATTCACCTGACCTGCACATCTTTGGACTGTGGGAGGAAACTGGAGCACCCGGAGGAAACCCACGTAGACACTGGGAGAATGTGCAAATTCCACACAGACAGTCGCCCGAGACAGGGATCGAACCCGGGTTCCTGGCGATGTAAGGCAGCAGTGCTAACCACTGAACCACTGTCCTAGTTCCAGTTGTTGATTGAATTCAAACCCCACTATCTGAGGATTTGAACCCAGGTCCCCAGAACATTTGTCAGGGTTTTGGAGTTAATAGTCTCGCGATAATACCATTAGGTCATTCACTGTCTGCATAGTGTAGAAATAATTCTGTTGAGAAAGTCTTCTATAGTATTTGATGCAAACCAAATTAGCTGCCACTTCCCCTCATAACTGTACATGCAGACATTGGAAGTATTTCATTCAGTGATGTCAATCTAGTTGACATTTGGGAACTTATGGCCAATCATTATACAGAATAAACGACACTGCTACTTTAGTCATTAACAGTTTAGACTTGCTTTGATTGTTATTCTAATTGTGGAACAAGAGTCACTTTGAACGACTGTTTTGTATTTATATGTGTGACCTATTTGAACTCTAGGCGGCAAGATAACATTTGGATTAAAAGTCATAAATGAGGAAAGCATAAGTGTGAAAATAAAGGACTGAGTATTTTATTGTGAGTTCAGTGCCTGTAACACTTGTTTGGTGCCTTTTCAGAAGTCTTTCAAATTTGTGTGGGGTATGGTTATCTTGCTGCATGAACAGTGTTAGTGTTAGAGTCAGAAATGTAGAAAATTTACAGCGTAGAAAGAGACCAGGCCTACACTGGCTGAATAAACTAGCCAATTGTTTTACTCTTGACTTTCCAAAACTTGCAGCTTGCTCCACTTCAGGTGCAGATAGAGGTTGTCTTTAACTGAGTTGAGGATCTCTGCCTCAGCCATGAACCTGAATGGAACAGAACGGAAGTCATATGTACCAAGGCACAGTGAGCAATCCAGGCAGATCACAGAGTTAAGTAGCATACATAAGTAAATAATAGATAAACAGCGGCAAAAACAAGAACACAAGTACAGGCAAATGTTAAGAGTTTAAGAGTCCATTCAGTATTCTAACAACAGTAGAGTAGAAACTGTTTTGAAACCAGCTGGTGCGTGTTCAGGCTTCTGTACCTTCTCCCTGATGGTAGAGATTGTAGAAAAACATTGCCAGGGTGGGATGGATCTTTGGGAATGCTGGCAGCCTTTTCTTGACAGCGGGCCTGGTAGATGGATTCTATAGATGGGAGGTTGGCCTTTGTGATTGTCCAGGCCATGCTCACCACTCTCTGTAACCGTCTCCGATCTTGAATGGTACAGTTGCCATACCAGGTAGTGATACATCCAGACAGAATGCTCTCGATGGTGCACCTATAAAAGTTGGCAAGGGTATTCATCATCATGCCAAATTTCCTCAGCTGCCTGAGCAAGAAGAGACATTGTTGGGCCTGTGTGACCAGTGCATCCACATGAAGAGTCCAAGAAAGCTTGTTGTGAATGACCACTCCCAGGAACTTGATGCTCTCCATTCGTTCCATCTCTCTGCTGTTAATGTGTAGGGGGGGCATGAGTAACATCCCGCCGAAAGTCAATAATGACTTCCTTGGTTTTGCCGGAATTAAGTGCGGCACCATTTTTCCAGATCTTCCACCTCCCGTCTGTAGTCTGTTTCATTGCCATCTGAGATTCAACTGACTATGGTGGTGTCATCAGCAAACTTGTAAATGGCATTAGTCTGGTATTTGGCAACGTAGTCATGGGTATACAGTGAGTACAGTAGGGGGCTGAGTATGCACCCATGGGGGGGTGCTCCAGTGTTGAGTATTGGTGAGGATAAAATATTGTCCCCAATCTTCACTGATTGTAGCCTGTGGGTCAGGAAACTGAGGATCCAGTTGGAGAGAGTGGGGTTTAGTAATCAGTCTCGAGGGATAATAGTGTTGAAGGCTGAACTGTAGTCAATGACTGACATAGCTGTTCTTGGTGTCAAGATGTTCTGGGGAGGAGTGAAAGACAAGTGATATGGCATCTAACATGGATCTGTTGGTCTGATAGGCAAATTGGAGTGGGTCAAGAGTAGTGGGGAGGCTGGAGTTGATTAATGCCATGACCAGCCTTTCAAATCACTTCATGACCACTGAAGTTAGGCCCACTGGGCGGTAGTCACTGAGACATGCTGCATGAGCTGCCTTAGGCACAGGGATGATGTTGGCCTCTTGAAACAGGCAGGGAGAGTGGCCTGCTGCAGGGAGAGGTTGAAGATGTCTAAGAAGACCTCTGCCAGTTGATCTACACATGCTCTGAGTGCACGGCCTGGTACTCCGTCTGGTCTCATCGCTTTCCTTGGATTCACACGAAGGAAAACTTATCTGACCTCTGATGCAGTGACTGTTCGTCAGGACCTGTCTGAATAGGTGTTACCTCTCTGCCAAAATTCTGCTCAAAATGAGTGTGAAAGGTGTTGAGACGATCTGGGAGGGATGTGTCATTGTCTGCTGTCTTGCACTGTCTCTTTTTAGAACCTGTGATGTCATTCAGTCCTTGCCATAGTTGCCGGGTGTCTGTCTGGGGCTCCTGTTTGGATTGGTATTGGTCCTTGGCTGTCTTAATAGCTCTGCGAAGGTTATTCTTGGATTCCTTATATTTGAGTGGCTCTCCTGATCTGAAGGTCACACGCCTAGTTTTTAAAAGGTTTAGCTGAATAATCCAGGGTTTCCTGTTGGGGGATACCTGGATTGACTTCCTCAGTATGTAGTCCTCCACACACTTGCTGGTAAAGTCTGTGACCTGGCAGCGAATTCCACACGCCCACCACCCTCTGGGGGAAAAGAGTTTGTCCCCATGTCCCCTATTGACCCATTAACCAATGCCCTTAAATCTGTGGCCATTGGTGATAGAGGGGAATAAGGTCTATCCTGTTCACTCAATTCAAGCCCTTCATTATCTTCTACACTGTTTATTATCTTCATTTATTACAGTTCACAAAGAGCCCCAAACTCTTCCATCTTGCCACCAAATTCCCATGTTGCCACCATCGATTAAAGACGTCTCCTCATGGAAGAATTAATGGGATGGAATTAGGTGGAAATCAAAACGAGGGTTTATAACATGTTCAGGGTGTAGGCTGACAAGTTCACCACCAAGCGTGTCTTGTTTGTGAAACCGTTGAGCAAGCTGGTTATCCGAAAGGAAATAGCAGTCAGGATGGTTTACATGATCAAATTGAGAAAGTAACCTCTTTAATGTTCTCCTCCACTTCGTTAACCTCATTCTCATTAACAATTCTATCCTTGATTGCATTGACAAAAATGACTTCTGCACAGTCCCTGTGTGACTAAACTTGTCAAACTTCTCTTTGGAACAAACTTGTTCCAAACATGTTAGTGAGGATGTCCTCCAACATGTTGTGGTCAGCTGTGCGAAGTGAGACAGAGCCGATCTAGTGCCTGTGGGTAATTAGAAACTCTTACAGCAGCGGAGTTGTCTCTTATGATTTGGCAGACATTTGATAAGAAATAACGAAGAAAACATACTGCAAATCATGCTATTTATCAAACTTAAACAAAAAAAATTGAATGAATGCATAAATACTTTATAAAGATGCATAAAGGTCATGAGCTAACTATCAGTTTAGTAACAAATAATTAACAGACAACTTCCCTGGTAAACTCAGTACCAAAGGTGGCTCGGGAAGTTGTATATTATTGTCAGTTAGTGCAAATGGGTGCAGATTTTAACTGTAGCAGTGACCAGAGTCTGAGGCTATAAATTGATGAAATTACTTTTAAATGCAATCCCTGAGAAGTTTAAACAACCAAACATCTTTGAATAGCCAATCTGTTAAGAACTTCAAGTCTGTGTGATAAGAAGGTTCAGAGTTTAAAATAACTTTGTCCTCACATGCCCTTCATTCCAGAAGACGCCAGTGCTAGCTCCTGGAATTTTGAGTCATTCAACCTGTTTATGACAAAACTATCTGTTGAACTTGCATCCTCTGTTCCAAATGAACCAAGCTAAATGTGATTTCAGAACCGACTTTCACTACTCACTTTTCACGATGTTGAGACTAGTCACGATTCAGTGAGCTCTACCTAAAGCCACGTGTTAATTTCTAACTCCTGGCAGGGTCCTTGTTTAAAATTATTGTGTGCTGATAAGAATATTTACCGGTTAAAAGCACTGCCGCAGAAGAGGAAACGCGAATCAGCCTTTGGTTAACAGAAGCAAAGAAAATCTGCAACCCCAGCAAGGGCAGAGAGAAACTCTGCTTGTGAGTGACCCAGATGTCAGAAAGGGTTGTGCCTTTTGTGTCAATCCTCCCAACAAGTCACCACTGAGGCAGGGAATCACAGACAGGTAGGCTCCACTTTTACAACCCTCTCCCACCCGGCTACTTTGATCAAATGGATCTACACAAATGTGAGAGGTCGTGACATGTTTCTGATTCAGTAAATGTGTCTTCTCCACCTGAATCAAGAATAATGACTGTAGAATTTAATTGCTTGAAAACCTTTATTAACTGCTTATGTCCCAGAACAACAGTTGAATTCCAGGGTCAGACAGTTTAAAGATTAGTTCCCATCCAAGGTCAAAGGTAACCCTTCAATGTCACAGGTTCCTACAAATGGGGAGCATTGAAGGATGTTTTAAATAAATAGGACAGATGCAATGCTTTCTTAATAGCTTTCTAGCTCCTTGTCCACCTTGCTTTGCTAGCTGATTGTTCCATTCGATTTTGATAGCTCAGCTATCCTGGAAATTCTGTACCCTGAGCTGAACTTCCTTCATCCAATTCCTGAAACACACTAGCAGTTCACTTCATGGCCTCTTCCCAAAAACCTGTTTGGTTCACACGTTCAGGGGAGATGCAGAAACTTCTTGACAGAGGTTGGGTACACCGTTGCATAAATTTTCGAAAGCCCTCCTGTTGGGAGAGCAAAATGGGGGCAGAATTGAAGAATTGTTACAGCATATGACCATTCACCCATTGTGTCAGTGCTGGCTCTGTAAATGCACAGCTCATTCGGTGCCGATCGCCTGCCTTCTCCCCATAATCCTCTACCTTGTTCCTTTGCAGCTTCTTCCTGCCTGCACCTTGCCCTCTGGCTGTACATGCCAGACCCTAACTACTCCCAGTGTGCAAGTTGTTTCTTCATACTGTTGCTTCTTTTACCAATTACTTTAATCTCTGCCATCTTTTTCTTGACTTTTTCTTTTGTGCTTCAGAACAGTGTCTCCCTATGGGAAGACATAGGAACAGAAGCAGGCCATTCTGCCCATCATGTCTGCTCTGCCATGCGATAAGATTGTGGCTGATCTGTGAAGACCAATTCTGCTTTCTCCCAGTAATCTGTGATCTCCTTACTGATTTAAAAATCTGTCTCCCTGAACTGAACTGTCCATATACTTTCTGACCCAGTCTGAATAAGCCTTTGCAGGAAAGAATTTCACAGATTCATTATCCTCTGTGAGATGAAATTGCTCCTAATCTCTGTCTTAAATGTGTGAACCCCTTACTCTGATGTTTGACTCTGCCATAAGGGGAATTAACCTTTTCACATTGAAGATGTCAAGTTCATGAAGAATCTTGTAGTTTTCGATAAGGTCACCTCTCATTCTTCTAAATTTCATTGGGTACAGGCCCAAGCTGCTCAATGTCTTATCAGAAGACAGTCCCTCCATATGTGGTGGCACCAGCCTAGTGAATCTTCCCTGGACTGCCTCCAATGCCACTATATCTCCCCAGTGATAAGGGGCTCAAAATTATTTTGTACTATTCTAGCTGTGATCTGACGAGTGCCTTGTATAGTTTTAGTGAGACGTCTCTAGTTTTATTCTTCATCCCTTCAAAATCAAGAGCCAGCATTCCATTTGTCTTCCCTATTACCTGCTGAATGTGGATGCCAGGTCACTGCTTCCCGGGGAATCATTTACTGACCTCATTAAATAAACGTACCTTATTACACATTGTCAGATCCAAGACCACTCGATCCTTGAATGGGTCAGTAATGTTTTGTTGTAAGAAACTGTCGCAAATACTCCATGAAATCTTCCTCATGGCTTCCACCACCATCTACATGAAGATTAAAGTCGTCCATGAATGAATGGACTGCATACCCTCATTACCTCCTGATTTAAGCTTTGTCTCATCAAGTAGCTGCTGTTAGGGAGTCGATAGGCAACCAGCATCATCTTTCCCTTTTTATTTCTAAGCTCCACCTGTACTGATTCTACATCTTCTGATCCAAGATTATTTCCATCCCATACCAATAATGCTACCCTGCCTGACCTTCGGAAAAGTCATATACTCCTGATGAAGGGCTTATGCCTGAATTGTCGATTCTCCTGCTCCTCAGATGCTGCCTGACCTGATGTGCTTTTCCAGCCCCACACTCTCGACTCTGATCTCCAGCATCTGCAGTCCTCATTTTCTCTTATACTCCAGAATGTTTGTTTCTTCATAGAGTCACTACAGTGTGGATACAGGCCATGGACCATCGGGTCCACACTGACCCTCCAAAGAGCATCCGACACAGACTCACTGCATTTCCCATGGCTAATCCACCAAGCCTGCACATCCCTGTACACTAAGGACAATTTAGTATGGCCAATCCACCTAATCTCCACACAGAGTCATACAGATGTATAGCACAGAAACAGAGCGTTCTGTCCAACTCGTCCGTGCCAACCAGATATCCTATCCTAATCTAGTCTCTTTTGCCAGCATCTGGCCCATATCCCTCCAAACTCTACATATTAATATACATATCTCCATACTTTTAAATGTTGTCATTGTACCAGCCTCCACTACTTCCTCTGGTAGCTCATTCCATACACCCACCTCCCTCTGCAACAAAAAAGTTGCCCCTTTTAAATTTTTCTCCTCTCACCCTAAACCTATGCCGTCTAGTTTTGGACTCTCCTATCCTGGGGAAAAGACCTTGTCTATTTACCCTAACCATGCCCCTCATGATTTTATAAACCTCTAAGTCACTCCTCTTTGGACTGTGGGAGGAAACTGGAGCACTGGGAGGAGCCCCACCAGACACTGGGAGAATGTGCAAACTCCACACAGATAGTCGCCTGAGGGTGGAATCAAACCCAGGTCTCTGGTGCTGTGAGGCAGCAGTGCTAACCACTGAGCTACCATGCTGACCTGGCTTTGAGCTCCCTGTAACCATGTCTCTACATAAAATCATACCAATTCATTTGCATTTGTGTCATTAATTCACTCATTCTGATTATTTAGCAAATTCATGTAAAGAACCATTAATTTTGCCTTTTAACCATACTCTCCCTTCTTTAACTCTATTTACTGCTGTTTATCTATGACTATACACACCGTTCCTTCCTGTCCCACTCTGAGTATCATCATCCAAATAATTACCTGTAATGTTGCAGTGTCCCTAGCTTTGTAAGGCAATTTCCCCTCCACTCCTGACCCCATACACCCCTAATTATTCACTTTGTCGAGTCATTGCTCCCAGCTAGTTTGAGTGCAGGCCCTCTCGCAGGAAGAGCTGCCAGGTACCAGTGCCCCACAAACAGAAACCACTGCACCAACCACTGAGCCATACATCTAACTCGCTGACTTTATTTACCCTATCCCAGTTTGTCCATGGCTCAGGCAGTATTCCAGAGATTATTACCTTGGAGATTCTGCTTTCTAATTTAGCATCTAACTGCTCAAAGAAAATCTTCCGGCAGAGCCTCTTTCTAGTTTTCCCAATGCAGTAAGTACTGTGTGAACAATGACATCAGGATCCCTCCTTTCCTATCCCCAATTCTTCTCCAGCCCTGAGGAGGTGTCTTTAACCTTGGCACAAGGCAGGCAACACTACCTTTGGGATTACTGTTCACAACCAAAGAGAACACAATCTATTGCCCCAAATTTGGAGAGGCGATGGCCTAGTGATCGTTGGGCTGTTTGTCCAGAGCCCCAGGTAATGTTCTAGGGATCCAGGTTCTAATCCCGCCACGGCAGATGGTGGAAATTAAATTCAGTAAAAATCTGTAATTAAGAACCGAATGATGACCATGAATCCATCGTCAATTTTTGGGAAAAGCCCATCTGGGTCACTAGTGTCCTTACCTGGTCTGGCCTACATGTGACTCCAGACCCACAGCAATGTGGTTGACTTTTGACTGCCCTCTGGGCAGTTAGGGATGGGCTATAAATGCTGTCCCAGACAGCAACACCCTCATCCCATGAATGAATTAAAACAAATACTGTCCCCGAGCACCTTCAGTGGCTTCCTTGTACCATGGTCATGGTGCCATGGTCATTTTGCTCATCCTCCCTGTGGTCTCCACTCTCATCCATGCAACTTGCAAAAACCTCGTGACTGTTGGACATTTGCAGATGCCGCATTGTCTCAGTTTTAACCCCCGGGTCTGCAAAGCTGTCTCACCTACAGTCACACCCAGCTCTCCCTGATTACATACTAGTTTTGAACTGCCGAGTGTGAGGGATGTGACCACCCTCTGGAAGAAAGTGTCCAGGAAACCTTCTGCTCCCTGAAGTAGCGCAATGTGTGAAGCTCAGATTCCATTTCTTCAACTCTGATTCAAAGTTTCTTGATTTTGTTAAATACTTCAATTGAGCGTGTTCACTCTGAGTTGCTTTGGTTCCAGTAGCTCCCACATGTTGCAGCAGCAACACATCAGTTGCCCTCCATTACTATCCTAATTGACTTGATTTATAAATTAATTAACTCAAGATCCCTTATATTTACACTTCACTGTAATGATACTTTATTTCTATAAACTAAAAAGAAAAAATGCCAGTATTAATCTAACATTTCAGCAGCTTTTATTATGAAAACGTCAGAAGTCTCACATCGCCAGGTTATCAACCAACCGGTTTATTTGAAATCACAGGTTTTCTCCTGATGAAGGAGCAGTGTTCCAAAGCTTGTGATTTCAATTGAACCTGTTGGACTATAACCTGGTGTCGTGTGACTTCTGGCCCTGTCCACCCCATTCCAACACCGGCATCTCCACATCATTATTAAGTAAAGAGAAAAGACATACACTGGTGACTTAAACACAAACTGAACACCTGACTTTTACTTGAAAGACTAAAAATATTCACCAGTCTTCCTCACCATCCGTTTCTTTCCTTGTACTGGCATCATGTTGTTTGTGATGTCTCTTCTTCACAGCTCTCTCTGCAGGTCGGGTACCTCGTATCACATCTTTTAACCTCTCACTCTGCAGAGTTCAGTTCTTGCAGTCAACCTTACATAAAGCACCCCTGTCCTCCTTTGCAGCTAATTTCCACTTTGCACCAAATTTCCAACAGTTTAGTCAGTAACTCTTTTGGTCTTCACCTCCCCCTGCTGCAGTCTCGTTCACGCTGTCTGTGCTCTACGTTATCTTGGTCTCCCCTAAGCTCACTCTAGTCACATCCCACTCCAATTTCTTTGCCATTCAAATTGTTCTGATGCTCTAAACTAAAACACACCAGTGACCCTGGGGAGTGGTGCTTTGAAAGTTGAAAGGCAGATGATAGTATTGCAAGGTTAAACTAAGACTAAAGCTGTCCAACAATGTCTGGCCAAATAGAAGACCATATCCTAATTTAAGCTCTGTTTAGGTTTAGCTGAAGCTAATGTCACAAGAAAGTCACTTTTTTTGAAGTATAGCTAATGTAAATCTGAAACCCCTTATCTCTGATATGGCAATAGTAAGATAATTGGCTTTTGAATGAAATTGTTAAGAGGTTAAAACTTGTTTCATAGCTTTGTGTTTAGACTGTAGAGCACCCGTACATAGACAAGCAGGCAATGTGCAGCCTCCCAGATCACCAGCAGTGCCTCACTAGGGTATTGAAGGTCCTTTCATGATTGCGGGTGCATGTTAATTTTGGAGATCTTATCAAATGTCTTGCAGGCAAATTCTTTTTATTCATTTGTGGACATGGGTTTAGCTGGCTGGGTCAGCATTTGGTGTCTGTCCCTATTTGCCCTTGAGAAGGTGTTGATAAACTGTCGTCTTGAACCACTGCCATCCGCATGCTTGAGGTAGACCCACAATGCCATTGGGGAGGGAATTCCAGGATTCTGGGCCAGCGAATAGGCAATATATTTCCAAGTGAGGATGGTGAGAGTGGCTTGGAGAGGAACCTGCAGGCAGTAGTGTTCCCGGATATCTGCTGCTCTTGTCCTTCTAGATGGAAGGTGCTCTCTATGGATTTTTGGTGAATTTCTGTGATGAATGTCTGCAGTGTATCGTATGGATAGTAGTACACACCGCTGCTGCTGAGCATTGGTGGGAACCATTTTCAGAGTTTAGCCAGAATGACTTCAACAGGACACTTATTGGATCTCTGCTTCTGCCTTGCATCCTGTTTCCAGGAATGAGCAAGATCATTGTTATTGGTTCACTATTGAATTTGAGACAACCTGACTAAAATGGAAAGTATTGAGTGTTGGTGTTTTTAAATTGATTTTAAATCCTAGTAGCCCTAGGGAAATTGTGAAATAATGGGATATTGAGTTATTTGAAAACTTTTTTTTTCCCCTGTGAGATGTAACACCTACCATCCTGTAGAATCTTATTTTAGTCCGGGATAGTGTCTTTTTGTTTCCACCTTAGGTGTGCGTTAAGCATATAACAATGTTTGACTTTGAGTCAGAGAAGGTGTGCCATTTCTCTCACACTCACGGATACTTCCAGTTGATTTAACCGCAGTTATTCAGTTAATTTTCAATCTGAGGCATGTGAGACTCCAAGCGTTAGTGTAAAGTGCACATGACCTAACCTGTATCCGCAAGCCCAAATATCTGAGACTTGCTGGAGGTTTGCTCCGTTTATAAAAGGGCCAAGTTTTTTCTTTCTCGCTTGTACACGTTGCCAGGTCTGGTATTTTGAGGTTGTACTTTCCTTGGATTTTAATAGCGAACTATTTTTCATTGATGTGGGTATTTTGGAGGTCTGGAGCTCCCATTACGCTTATATGTGGATGTGTAGCCACTAGCCTGTAGTTGAGGTGTCACTTTACAGTCATATGATCAAAGCAGTTAATTTAGTTAGGAGATATTCTGATCTCAGTTTTCACTGACGTTTGCTCAGACAGTAACCTTGTCCTGTCTGCTACCTGTTCTCTACTGGTCAAGGAGTTTGACATGACACCAACAGGTAAGAAATGCTGTTTTTAAATCTATTCCTACCAATTGGTTATGAAATGTGAATGGCAGGTATTTAACGTACTGTCCTGTATCTGTATTCTCCAGCCTTCGGTTAGATTAACACATTAGACATGCTCAAGGAAGCTGTTATGACCCATTTTTGAAAAGCTGTGTCAAGATATTTAAATGTATGCGTGTCCTTCAGTTGAGCTTTTAATAAATTCCAGTTGTTCCTTTCACAACTGGTTTCTTCCAAGTTGACTAGTCTACACTTGTTCTTTATTCTGTGTCTGCATTATCAACAAAATACTGCATGAGAAGGCATTTACATTTTTCGTTGTCATAACAGTATTTTACCTCAAATATGCAGACAGAAGATGCACCTTGATCTATTGTGTCGAAATGTTCTCCATTTCTTTTTTATGTTCCCAATAGGCACTTGGTATCTGTCTATTTATTACTTTTGTAATACATCCAACATGCAGAAATGTCTGTTTGAAAGTTTTTAAAATCTAAATTAATTTACTTTGGATACGTATAACACAATTAACGTGAGTATAGTTGTTAATTGACCTTTTGAAAGTAAAACTGAACAATTATTTCCTTTCAGTGAAGCTATAATTGCAATGCTGTAATAAAGCAGACGCGTAGCCTTATCACGTTTTCCTTGATATAGCAATTTGGTTGTTTGCAAGAGAGGGACACTCCTCATTTCGTTCTAAAGCATCAGAGTACTGCTGGGTTTAACCCTTAGTGTGAAACTAGTTGAAAACATGTGCTTGGAGTTACCCTCAGTAACATCTTTCAGATAAGATATTAAACAAAGAAGCATCTATCTCAGAGACATGTGAAAAATCCCATTTTCAAAGAAGTCCAAAAACGTTCTGTGCCCCAACCAATATTTATCCATGACACCAGTTTGTTTGTCATTATTAGGTTGCTGTTTGTGGAACCTTTGGGTTCAAACTGGCTGTTACCTTTCCGACATTACAACTGTGGCTACATTGCGATTTTATATATCCCAGGCAATTTGATGTCCTGAAATTGTGTTACACAGTAGTCATGATTTGGAAGTGCCGGTGTTTGGCTGGGTTGTGTAAAGTTAAAAATCTCTCAACACCAGGTTATAGCTTCGAGGTGTATATGTGTGTGCACTGTAGTGGGGTCACCAGTAGTCTGACATGGACCCAAGGTCCCGGTTGAGGTCATCCCCATGGGTACTGAACTTGGCTCTCCGCCTCTGCTCGGCCACTTTGCGTTAGAACATAGAACATAGAACAATACAGCACA
>NC_057711.1:130937577-130956310 GCF_004010195.1 Chiloscyllium plagiosum
CACACACCCGCCCCCGTACATGCAGAATGACGTTTTATTTTGCCCAAAAACTGCATGAATCCAAGTAAGAATCTGTGAATCCCTTTTTTAGAAATAGAATTTCAGTTACATTACACTAACCTTTTGCTATAAATTCTGTGTCTTATAATCCTCAACCACCTGTTGAAAGAGCAGCGCTCCAAAAGCTAGTGTTTACAAATAAACCTGTTGGACTAGAACCTGGTGTTGTGAGGTTTTTATCTTGGTGTGCAGTAATGGTGATTTCCTTGGTTTTCATACTGTACCGTCCAGTTTTCAGCTCTTCTACCCATTGTCCGGTGTCAGATAGCTTCATGTCCAGCAACGTCTGCCTTATGTTTGTCATCACCAAAGCACCTACGAAAATGTCGTCTTTCTGTCATCTGACTACCATTAGTGCTGGATGCTTTTGTCATGTTTAATATAGCATCCAGCTTAACTCCTTTACTTATGCAGTTTTATAGTCCATTGGAATTAAATATTGATTTAATGCACTTTTGTAAATACAGCATCTGTTTGGCAAGTTCAGTAACAGTGCAATACCTGACCTCTTTCTTGAACTATATTTTTAATATTAGAAGTCTTGAGGAACAGTACAAACAAGGCATCTTGAAACTGCTGACAGGAATGTTTTGTTGCAAGTAATGCAGCATTATTGAAATGATTCAGCTGCTGCTTTTATGTTTTAGAAGCTCCGGCAGCTTAATTTTCATATTTTGTATTTGATTTAGTTGGGAAAAATACCAATCTTGTGTAAGTTAAACCATACTGAGGTCAGGGTAACCTTGGAGCCTGACTTTAGGTTCTGTCTGTTTTTTAATATCAAACTGGCACCACAGGTCTCTCCAGTGTTTGAGGAAGTGAAAAGAAAACACATTCTTGTCAGGCAAGTACCAGTCTTATTTTGTAAACTGCGACCAATTGTTATTTGAATCTTGATATGCTTACCACTATGTTCTGCACTGGGAAAACCATATTTGACCAGTCTGTTGAGATTTGTGTTAACTAGCCAGATACTTGGCTGTACTTTCAATGAAAAATTGTTTATTTCTTACCTCGGTTGTTTAATTGACTGGAATTTTGTGATCAAATTTGAAAAGTACTTGTGCTTTTACAATATACCCTGCAGCAGAAAAGAACTGCACAGTTTAGTAATTGTAACTTGGCATTTATGGGCGTCTGTCATCCGTGTACAATGTCTTCCCTCACTCTTTCCACTTCCTCCTGTCCACATGTTTCTTCAAAATACCACACCTTTTAGTTCCAGCTTAATGCAGGTTTTTCTTCTACACATTCCAGAAATAGCACATTTAGTTTCGAATATTATTCAAGTGTCAGTGCTTAGCTTTTTGTCATCTGTTCACCCGTCACCTTATATGTGGCTTGAGTCAGATTTTATTTTATAGTGCCAGGGTTTTGATAAGCTTCCTAATGCCTAGGACACAGTATAAGTTTTAACAGTTGCAATAGTGGAATTTCTATATAATCATAACTGCTTCAGTCATTGAACTACAGTCTGCCCATTGAGGCAATAAATGAAGTACAAGTCTTCATTTTGGTGACACAACAATTTCACAAAATGCCTCCAGAAGATGAGTTCTGTCTGTTTTTCGAATTGTCCATCTATTGAAGATGTAAACCAAACATTTTTGTGAATTGGTTTTCAATTTCAAATTTTTGTATGCCTCTTCCAAATTAAATCTTGTTGAAAGTTTTAACATGAATGAAAAAGTCTTGCGTTTATTGTGCCTTCCACCAGCATGGGATGTACCAAAGCTAGTGAAATATTTCTGATAGGTAGCAACCCAGAATGCTGGGGGTATGTCAGCTAATTTCCCAGAAACAACAATGTGATCATGATGAGGAAATGTGTTTTTTTTTTGTGTGTGATGGGCTGCCTTCTCATTAGAGAGAGACAGTTGGCGATGGTTTAATCAGAGGGACACCATACCTCAGGCAAGGGGAGAGGTTGAAAAGGAGATTGCTTTATGGTAAGCTCAGTCAGCACAGGAATTGAACCCATGCTGTTTGGAATCACCTTGTTATTGCAAACCAGCCAACTGAATACCATGTCTCCCTAATGACAGAAAAGCTCAATAGTCTTGTGAAGTTGACTGAGGGATCAATATTGGCCAGGAAATCAAACAAACCCATCCCTTTTCTTAAATTGAGTTATTGGCTGTTTGGCATCCAATGAAAGGTCAGGCAGGGTCTTTGATTAACATTTCCGTCTAGATTGTTGGGCTTGAGTCCTGGAGTGTGACCCCCACAACCGTGTGTTCGGGGATCCTCTGTTTGAAGATCACTCCGACAGATGATGGAATTTTGATGCAATAAAACCTGAAAATAAAAGCTAGTTTTATAGTGCACACATAAACAATATTAATTAGTGTAAAACTCCATCTGGTTCATGATTTCTGATCTATTCCTGTGATCTTTAATGCCAGACATCGTCTTTATTTATTTTTCTTTCCCAAGAATTTTTTTTTTAGATTAGATTCCCTAGAGTGTGGAAACAGGTCCTTCAGCCCAACAAGTCCACACTGCCCCTCCGAAGAGTAACCCACCCAGACCCATTTCCCACTGATGATACACCTAACACCATGGGCAATTTAGTACGGCCAATTCACCTGAGCTGCACATCTTTGGACTGTGGGAGGAAACCGGAGCACCCGAAGGAAACCCACGCAGAAACCCACGCAGACACTGGGAGAATGTGCAAACTCCACACAGACAGTTGCCCAAGGCTGGAATTGAACTTGGGACCCTGGTGCTGTGAGGCAGCAGTGCTAACCACTGAGCCACCGTGTCACCCTGAAGAATATGTACCTAGGTACCTTTGTACCTAAGATGGCACTGTAAGAGGTGACTTGTAAACTTTTCACTGGCCTCATTTGAGTCCATGTGACAGTAAATCTAATCCTAATGACCTTTAGCACATGAACGCCCTTACTTGGTGTAGCCTACTTGAAGACCCACAGTTAACTCTTAACTGCCCTCTGGGCAATTAGGGATGGATGATAAATGCTGGTCTAGCCAGTCATGCCCATAAACCTATGAATTAATTGATTCTTTAAGAAGTGCCTGTTGATCTAGCTTTGGCTGAATTACACCGTAGCACGGCATTAGGCCTGTCCAACACACCAGCCAATCAACAACAAAATCATGCCTGTGAACTGGGATTCTGTGAATATGATTGATATCCCGCTGCCCTATCCTTGTGCAGACTAAAGCCCTTCATCTCTTGGGGATGCTCTTCATCATGATTTGTATCACTACCACTGTGCTAAAAGGGCCAAACTTCAAACCGCTCTCGTACCGCCAAACTGGGAATCCATTAGATAAGGTAAATCAGCAGCAACAGAATCATGTTCAAGGGCAATTTCCTGACTCAGCGTACCCCTAATTCTGCTCCCATGCCTGGAAACCAGCCCTGGTTCAGTGAAGAGCACAAGAAGGTATGTCTGAAGCAGCACCAGCCATAGCGCAATCTGATGTATCAACCTGGTGAAGCTGTAACATGGCATTGTTAACATGCTTAGAAGCAGAAAAATCATGTAATAGACATGGTTATGATCTGCGGGCCTCGTACATGAATATCAGTGGGCAATTGAACGGCTCAGGCTTGAAGGGCCTGTTCCTGAGCTGTAAGTTTTCTTCTTTGTTCTAATTAAACAACTGACAGGAAGCGGGGGCTATAAATCAAATATCCCATCCTCCCCAACGGGAGGTCTCCGTGGAAAAGAAATAAGGCTGAAATATAGACTTCCACCTTCAGCCTGAAGTCGGAAGAGAATAGTCCATCTTGGCCTCCTCCAGAGAGCCCCAGTTTTCTAGATGTTAGTCCTCAACCAATTCAAATCACTCCACGTGATATCAGCACATAGATGAAGAAGTGTATTAAAAATGTTATGGGCTCTGACAACATCTGAGCAGTAGTACTGACGCTATGTTCTAGATCTTGTTACGCTCTGAGCCAAGCTGTTCCAGTACAGCTACAACTTGGGCATATACCCAACAATATGGAAAAAAGCAGGACCCATTCTAACCCAGTTCCCCATTCTGAATTAGTTCCCCATTTGCCTACTTTCAATCATTAGGATAGTGTTAGAAGTGATCATTGATCGGACTACGGAGAGACACCTACAATGGGATAACCTGCTTATTTACACACTATTTGATTTGTGTCCTGACCTTAGTCTGATCTTGGTCCGGACAGTAGAACTGAAATCCAGAGGTGAGGTGAGAGTGGCTGTTCTTGTCATCAAAGCAGCATTTGACTAAGTATGGAGCCAAGGAGCCCAAACAAAACTGGATTCGATGGTAATCTGGGTCAAACTCTCCTCTGGTTGGAGTCATACCTGGCAGATAGGAAAGCGTTTGTGGTTGTTGGGGGTCAGTCATCTCAGCTCCAGGACATCTCTGCAGGAGTTCCTCAGGGTAGCATCTTCTGCCCAATCATCTTCAGCTACTTCATGAATGACCCTCCCTCCATCATAAAGTCAGAAGTGGGGATGTTTGCTAATTGCTCAGCATTCGTGACTCCTCAGATGCTGAAGCAATCCATGTTCATATTTAGCAAGATCTGGACAATGCCGAAGCTTGGGGTGATAAGAAGCAAGTAACGTTGTCAGGTATATGTGTGCTGTCATTGGCAATCTGCAACCAGAGAGGATGTAAGCATTGCCCCTGTTGATGTTCAGTGGCATCATTGAATCCACTAACAACTTCCTGGGGATTACCATTGGCCAGAAACAAAACTGGATTAGCCGCATAGATGCTGTGCCTATAAGAACAGGTCAGAGATCTCTGAATTTTACAGCAGGTGATTTAGAAAGGTGTCATATGTCAGTGCAGCCTACTCTTGGGCAGTGCTATTCTCATGCTTTGTTGTTCTCTTGTAATTCTCCTCTTTTCCCACCAGTGCTCAAATGCAGAATGGAGAGCCTTACCTTGAGGAGCTCCAACTTCAACACTGCTCGAGACCATGTAGGAGAAACCAGCCTGCTTGATTGGCAACCCCCTAATTTACCACCTTGAAACTTCACTTCCTTTGACATCAATGCCCACTAGCAACAACGTGCACCATCTACAGGATGCACTGCAATAACTCGCCAAGGCTCCTGTAATAAGGAGATAGTGAGGATTGCATATGCTGTGGAAGTTAGAGTCAATAAAGTGTGGTGCTGGAAAACGCACATCAGGTCAGGCAGCATCTGAGGAGCAGGAGAAGTAAGCCTTTCATCTGGTTATGCCCGAAATGTCGACTGTCTTGCTCCTCAGGTGCTGACTGATCTGCTGTGCTGCTTCCAGCACCACACATTTTATTGACTCAGGCTCCTGCATAGCATTGCCTAATCCTGTAACCTTTATAACAGAGAGAGGGACAAGAGAAGCAGATGCCTGGGGACACCACCATCTACAAGTTCCCTTCCAAGCCCCACAGCATTCTGACTTGCAGCTACATTACCATTCCTTCAGTGTTGCAGAGTCAGAATCCTGGAATTCCTTTCCTAACTGCACTGCGGTGTCCTTACACCCCAAGGACAGTAGCAGATGGAAAAAGTATCTCATTATCATCTCACCACAAACTCCTCCACCTCCAGGGCAATTAGTGATGGATAATGAATGCTGGCCAAGCCAGCAACACTCTCATCACATGAACAGATGGTTAAAAAAGTTAATGGACCATCAAGCTGAGCATGTCGCTGCCTTGAGGGAGTTGGGGATTGGGTCTATGGCATTGAAATGGAAATAGTTGTAAAGTAAGTTTTTTGTTTAAACTCATTCAGAATGTTGTTCAAGGCTGTATTTGCACAAATCAAATTCATACTTGAGAGCCCAATGCTTCTAATGGGTTCCAACATCCCAGTGATTACAAATCTGAAACAAGATGGTCTAAATTTGGGATATTCCAGAAGATACAACAAATTATTCACATTTTTTTTCTTTTGAAACAATTTAAGCTATTTCTTCACTCTCCTCCCTTCCTGAAAAATCTAATCATCGTTTGGGGAATGTTTTCTCCTGCAGCTCATTATGTGATTATCGTGGAGGAGTTCATGAACAATTTTGATCTTTAGTAAGCTACAAGTGAAAGCATTGTGGTATAATTCGCTTTTACTTTTTAATAGCATAACTGTTGAAATTGGTGCTCATTAAGCAAGTGGAATGTCAACTACTTAAGGGTGGTTTGGACTGGGCCACACGGAGATGAATGCAACATTGCAGTTTGCTTGTAGTTGTACTAACATGGGATTTGTTGATGTACCGAACAGGATTAAACATCCTTGTGAAAATAATATTTAGTTGGAGCTCTGGATGTGAAACTTCTCATACTGCCATCAAGCTTTTAGTGTCGTGAATTCAATTTATTTTTAATAAGAGACATGTATTTTTGAGCGACATCCCTCCAGCAGTAACACATAGATGTTTGTCTTACCTAATGTTTGGACAAGAAATTTACTCTTTGTGCCCTTTCAGGCAGACCAGTGTAACATAGCTGAGGGCTAATTAAATCCATCAGTCTTTCCATGTTCACAGGAGCTGCTTCATTGTCCTTTTCCAGATCCGTTTACTTTTAGAACTTATCGCTAGTTGAATCATCGCTTTGACTCTCCACCCGCTTTTCAGTAAAACTTCAAACAAATGGGTGGCACATTTAACAGAAACGTTGATTCTACGTGGTACTGATTGAAATTGCTTTTATAAAGGTCTCATGTCTGTATTCCTGTTTTGTGTGGAGCTATTCGCTAGATAGTGACTGTGCTACATCTCTCACTTCAATCTTTAACATATTATAACATTCCAAGTTACTCCACAGAAATGTAAGTGAGTTAAAACTAAAATCGGATGCTAATCGGAAAGATGGGCTTTAAGATAAAGCGATCAAACACTTGGTTATAGAATTGACATTTAGAGAACGTCTGAGCAGAAAGTCAGTAAGGTTCTGGGAGGGAACACTTAAAAACTGTGGATTCTGGAAATCTGAAACTAAAACAGAAATTGCTGGAGGAACTCAGCAGATCTGGCAGCTTCCGTGGAAAGAGAAACAGAATTAACGTTTTGGGTCCAGTGACCTATCATCAGAGCGAGTAGTATTTGGATGTCAGTTGCATAAGTTGGAATTTGGATATGAACTAGAGGCAAATAAGAATTATCCAACACTGGATGTTAGATGACTAGTTTAATGGCTTGGTCATAGTGCACAGGACAAGAGAGCTGTTGGAGATATGGAGTTGGGAAGCATCAGCACACACATGGAATAAGTATAGAAACTCGCACCATAACTGGAGGGTTGTCACCAAGATATGGAAGAGGGAGAAGGGGGAAAGTGAGCACCCTTTATTGGGTGTCGGCATGGGAAGAGAGCCATTGGTGAATGTATTGTCATTCAGTCACAGGTGGGCAGGCAAGACTTCACAGGTAGGTATATCCCAGAGGGTATTGTTTGAATGGAGCTGACGGGAGGACAAGATTTACAATCTTTTATAGAAAAATGTGCCTCATGTTGCAGAAATAAATCCAGGCAGTCACCTGGTGGTATAGAACGTCAGTATTGCTGAAAAGAGAGGCATTCATCTGGGCAAGTGCGAGGATATCCGATTTCTAATGACAATATAACTACAGGAGGAAAGGGTGCAGATTGATCAGCACCCTGACTCTGGCTGGGCCATTGTCCTGGAGATAGCAATAAAGCTCCACACCCCAGCTGCTGGCTGATCCCAACAAACAAATGTTCTTTCCGTTGGAAGCAAAGCATCACCATTGGATGGTAATCAGTGATTGAACAGCACTTGCTGAACAATCCCAGGTGTGCTGCATTAAAGTTTGAAAGAAATAATATACGTTCAAACATCAGGACCCTATTGTCTGAAAATTTAAAGGAATACGTTGCAATCTTATACCTTTATTGAATTACTCAGGAGTTTGGAAAGCCTTTGGGTACCAACCCCATTCTACAAGGCAATCACCAGGCCTTTGAAGCATCAATCAGAACTGACTCATCAAACAATTGGCAGGTTGTTCTCTTGGACCATAAATTGTTGTGATGATTTGAAATTTGGTATTTTTGTGTCATTCCTGAAATGTGTAGGATGAAAGCTTTGGGCAGTGTATCTTTCCTATTGGCAGCATTCACCTGTTCCTAACGTCGTTTTAGGGATGGAATCTGCCATCTTTACCTGGTCTGGCCAACATGTGACTCCAGACCCACAGCATTGTGGTTGACTCTTCACTGCCCTCTGGGCAATTAGGGATGGGCAATAAATGCTGGCCTGGCCAGTGATGCTCTCATATCATGTTTCAAGTCCATTGACTCTTCCTCAGAATGGAAGAACTGAAAAAGGGTCATTCGGCACAAAATATCAACTCTGATTTCTCTCCACAATGCTGTCAGACCTGCTGAGCTTTTCCAGCAATTTCTGCTTTTGTTTGATTTCTTTTATCGGTATTTCTTTTGTTTTTTGTTCTATAAAAGCTGACTTTTTTTTTACAACATTTCCTTGGGATGCAGAGCTATGGTATTCACATTGCTGGCTTATATTGACTTTCCCCCGACATTCAAAGGACATCCACAGCCTGGAGCTTCATTAACACAATCTTTTAGGAGCTATGAGTGTATTGGCTGGCACACTCCCATGGAATATATTGAAGATGATTGTATGGAAGAGTCTACAGCATCTGAATTCAATATCCAGTTTTATTTCAGTAAATCTAAACACTTGCCTTTGCTAGCCCAAAGAAATGGAATCAGTGCAGTGTCTGCTCTGTCAGTACAGAGTTTCTGACATCAGTGTGACCGGAATGGGAATCATTTCTAACTTATCGAATAAATCAGCTTGAAGGACGACAAAGATGTTCTAATTAATGATAAAGCTTATCATTGACATCAAAGAAACTTTGAGAAATCTTCCAACCTTGGTGACAAGAATGTTTTGATTCAAAGCATTATTATCCCAAGCCGTGATTATTCAGATGTAATCCTGGCAAGTCTGTATTCTAGCATTTTCAGACCTTATGAAATAGGCCCCTTGAGCCTGTACCGCTCTTCAATAGGATCATGGCTGATCAGGCATTCCTCGTGTCCACTTTCCTGCCTTTTCCCTGTAATGTCATTCCCTAACTGATCAAGAATCTATCTATCTCTGCCTGAAATATACGTAAGGACTCTGCCCCCACAGCTTTCTGTAGGAAGGAATTTCAAAGACTCTTAACCCTCTGAGAGCAGCGATTCCTCCTCACCTCAGTCTGATATTGGTGCCCCTTTATTCTGAGGCTCTGCCATGAGGCGAACTATCCTTTCAGTATTTACCGTTTGTTGCCAGTATCCTCCCTCATATGGGCTCCTATTCACCATTAAGCCTGTGATTATTGGCTCCCAGCTGAGCCATGTGGCTCAGCATCTCTCTCTTTTTTAATTTCTTATTCTTGTTTTTAAATCATCCCGTGGCCTCTGTTATTGTTTTAAACCCCATAGCTCTATGCGATCTGGCTTCATAAACATCTGATTTCAACTTTTGCACCATTAGTATTCCTTCAGTGACCTTAGAACCACTCAATCCCATCACTTGTTAAATAATTTAAGAATGCACTGAAGGTTTGGGCACGTGTGTGGTTGAAGGTAGCCACTGCCTCTGTCAGGTGGGTGAGTGATTGATCACATAAAGACCCCTATGTTGGTCTGTGCTTAATTGTCTTGACTTTTCTAAGATTGTCTCTTGGCTGCTGTTTCTCAAATCTACGTTGCCATATTTCTTCAAACTTCATTTGTGCTTCATCTTTCCAATTATGGGGCATCACCTGCATTCCTCATGCAAAAGTAAATCTGTGAATGCTGAAAATAATTAAAATCAGGACATACTGGTTATACTCAGCAGGTCAAGCAGCATCTACAGAGAGCAACACAGTTTGATACTTCAGATTGATCATTACACTTCATCAGAGCTCTGCACTTCTTGTCTTGCTTTACACAATACTTCACGCAAGTGCTTGTGCTCTAAGTCCATTTCTCAATATAAAAATGGTCACAAGGACAATTCTGGTACAGTATACCTTTCTGGCTGGGCCAGTGTTTATTGCCCATCTCTAATTGCCCAGACGGTGGTTAGGAGTCAACAGCATTGTTGATGGCATGGAGTCACGTGTAGGCCAACCAGGTAAGGATGGCAGGTTATTTTCCTAAAGGACATTTAGTGAACCAGATGGGTTTTTCCTGACTATCAACTCATGGTCATCATTAGACACGTAATTCCAGATTTTTATTGAATTCAAATTCCATCATCTGCAGTGGCAGGGTTCTCAGGACAATACGTGAGTCTCTGGATAAACAGGTAAAAACAAGGACCACTCTTAATCTTGACTCTGATCTCCAGCATCTATTCCTGATGAAGGGCTTTTGCCTGAAACGTCGATTTTCCTGCTCCTCGGATGCTGCCTGACCTGCTGTGCATTTCCAGCACCACTCTGATCTAGTCTTTGGATAAATAGTCTAGCGATCATACCCCTAGGCCTCCATTTGTGTACAAAGTTCCAATTACCCTGCTATATGAAGGATGTTATTAAATTAGAGAGGATGCAGAAAAGGTTTACAAGGATGTTATCGGGACTAGAGGATTTGAGTTATAGGGAGAAGCTGGATAGGCTGAGACGACTTCACTGTCGTGATGAGATTTGAACCTGGGTCCCCAGAATATTGAGGCCATTACCTTTACACTCTAAACAGTTGTATTGTAAAGTCACCATAGTGTTACCAGACTCATAGGGCTTCTCTGTCAGGTTAAACTAGGCCCAGCTCCCTGTCTGAGGGTCACCAAGACACTGGCGAGGAGAGCGATGTTGAGAAGGACAGTCCTTCATGGTAACCTCAGCTGGTGCAGGAATTGAACCCTTGCTGTTGGCATTCCACTGTATCACAAACCAGCCACACAACTAACTTAGCTAACTAACCCACATGTTTACAGTGTATATTGTTTTTCAACTTACGTAGTCACTGGAGGAGCCCAGCATTACATGTTCACCAAAATATTTAGTTTCTTGAATTCTACTGAAATGTCCTGAACTGGAAATTGTACTTTCTGAAAGAATTCTTTAGTTTGAGTGAAGTAAAAAGTGCCATGGATACATCAACATGGACAGATGTGAGCAAGTAAGGCAACCAGGCTTATATTGTTGAGTGACACTAGACAGGGATGATATTAGGGAGGGGAGAATGTAATGTTGAAGATATGGTGGCCTTGATTTAGATCATTGAACAACTCTTTAAACAATTGAAGAATAGATACCAAAAATAAACTATATTTCCTTGGATGGAGGGATTATCCCAAAGCATCTTCCCATGATTAGTCTAAACACTGAATTTAACCAATGACGAGTCAGAGTCCTATGTCATGGGATCAGACCCTTCAACCCAACTCATCCTCTCCAACCAGGTTTCCATTTGCCTGTGTTTGACCCATAACCATCTAAATCCTTCCTCTCCATGTACCCATCCAGATGCCTTTTCAATGTTGTCATTGGATAGGCATATGGACATGAATGGAATAGTGTACATTAGATGGGCTTCAGATTGGTTTCACAGGGTGGTGCAACATCGAGGGCCTAAAGGCCTGTACTATGTACCTGCCTCGACCACTTCCATTTCCTCTGGCATCTCTTTCCATACACACGCTATCCTCTGTGTTAAAAAGTTTCCCCTTGGGCCCCTTTTCAAAAACCTTTGCCCTTCATCTTAAACTGATGCCCTCTAGTTTTGGATTCACCTAACCTGGGGAAAAGACCTTGTCAATCTATGCTATCATGCCTCTCATGACCTCTTTAGGGTCACCCCTCAGCCTCCAACGCTCCGGGGAGAAGTGCCCAGCCTATCCAGTCTCTCCATTTCAACTAAAACCTTCCAGACTCAGTAACATCCTTATAAATGATTTCTGTGACCTATCCAGTGCCGAATCATGGCAACAAATGAAAGCTTTTGACTGTATTTTGTATTTTTGCTGTAAAATGCACATGACAATAAAATCATTCATTTTGTTCACCCATTTGTAACATCCTGTCTTTAGCAGCCCGACCAGATTTGTACGCAGTACTCCAAATGTGGCCTGACCAATGTCTTGTATCGCCGTAATGTAACAAACTGACTTCTATACTCAGTGCTCTGACTGATGAAGGTAAACATGCAAATGTTGTCTTCACCAACCTGTCTACCTGTTATGCCACCTTCAAGGAACTGTGTACCTGCACCCTTAGGTCTCTCTGTTTGACAGTCCCATTAACTGTGTAAGTCCTGCACTGGCTTGTCTCACCAAACTGCAACAGTTGCGTTTACCTGAATTAAACTCCATCTGCCAGTCTTTGGCTCCCTGGCCCAGTTGACCAACATCCTGTTGTACTCTCAGGTAATCTTCTTCACTGTCCATTATGCCACCAATTTTGGTGTTATCCACAAACTTGTTAACTATGCCTCCTATATTTTCATTCAAATGTTTATATAAATGATGAACAACAGGGGTCCCACCACTGACCCTTGTGGAACAATGCTGGTCCCAGGCCTCCCGTCCAAAAAAACAACCCTCCACCATCCCCTCTCTCCTCCCAACAAGCCAATTTTTGTATCCAATTGGCTAGCTGTCCCTGGATTCCACATGATCTAACTTGACGAACCAAACTGCTTTGTGAAGCTTTTGAGTGGATAATTTTTATATAAACTATAAAGTTCAGATTTGAAGCAATCCTATATAAAGGTTCATACTCAAGGGCCAACATCAAGGTGTTGTTGCATCAGTTTTCCGGTACAGGTAGTTCTTGTATAAAGCATGGTTTGGCAGCGTGATTTGGCTGTAACATTGCTGAAGAATTAGGGAACAGCATTTTCAAGAGCACTTACTCTGTTCGCAACAGCGTGATACCAGCAGCGAACATTTCACACACTTTGTTCTGTGCATGTGCCTGTGAGAGCATGTGAGCGGTGCAGTATATACATTGAACAGCTTCATCTCAAACATTAAACTAATGAACGTTCATTGCTCTCCCTCTGAGACAAGAATATTCTAGTATAATTCTTGTATAAGCCCTGTGTAGTTCCTGCAGGACTGCATTACTCTTACACATACTATGTGCCTTTCTAATTTGTTCTTGTACCTGCATATCACAAAATCTAAACTAACCTACAAGAATCAGTCAGAAGACAACCAACCACAGCCACCCACTTCTGCAATCACAACTGTACCTGATGATGATGATGATGGTGGTGATAACCCTTTGTCCCTGCATTAACAATATTTTTTCAATGTAATGTGTTAAATTTACTTTTATTTCATTCATAACTGATTTAAATTTTCATTCAGGGTGCACTATATTTTACGTTAGATTTTTGAGCGTTCATGAGTGGTTTGTTTTTGCCGGTCTGCCCTAACCCCACTTTCCCATATGCCCCATTATTAAGCAATTTTCTATAATGTGACATCTCGCTGGAATGCAACAACGGCATTATAGGAGAGCTTCTTGTATCAACGCTTTCAGATCTCATTCTGCTGTGCAGTTTGTTTTTTGTGAAAACTGAAACATCAGTGCCTGACACTGTACAAGGTTTGAATTAATGGATGTGCAGCAAAATGTGGGCGTGCTTTCAATGAAGTGGCAACCAGACCTGATAGTCCCACGTCTTGTTATAACTAGGGAGAAATACCCATGTTCTATAGCACAATGTTTGCAATGATGAATGTTTTTAGACTGGGAAGACCAGTTTTGATTGTACAAAATGTATTTTCTGTAGATGTATTTTTTTTTTAAAAAAAGCACACACAGGTGCCCAGGTGCTTACAGACAAATTGGCAGCATTGAGAAGTTTTGTGGCATTTTTGATCATTATGAAATGATTTGCTTTGGAAAACTTGAAGTTATTTTTAAAATAACTTTTCTCTGTTGACCTTTTGAGTCCCTTTCCTCCTTATCTTACGTGGGACTGACCTGTTTCTGCCTTTCATGTTAATCTAAACAAGATATAACCTGGTTCCTCTCCCCCACCCCCCCCCCCCCCAACCGGAAAGCCGCGTGCCTCATTTACCTGCTGTCGTTACTTCTTGTATGACTCAACAGACGGGGAACGATATATGTACAATTCCCTTGCAGCATCTGTGCTTCTAAATAAACTTGCCTTCTTTCTTCTCGTTCCTCCTGTCCATGTCGAGATTTTTCTGACCATAACTTCTAAAGCTTTATTACAACTCTATGAACTGAGGTGTCTATTAAATTTGCAGATCTAAACCATTGTTAGAGCAATCATTCTAAAAAAGCACAGTATAGAGTAATCACTTATTTTCAAATTGCATTAAAAATCTCAGCGGCATCTAGCTGGATTTCTGGAAGAGGCTGACCTGTTCTCAGTGATAGTGTCACAGAAGGTGAGTTTAATTGTTTGCTGTTACTGAAGAAAGCAAGGGTTTTAAATGAGGATACACACGTAATAGCCGAGGTCATGTTGCCTTTGTTTTGTTTTCTTCACATAATCATTATTCTGCATCTAAGTAATAAGATTGTCTTATCATCGTGTATGAGATTAGCATGTTTTTTAACCTTTCATGGGAATGATATGCTTAATGTTTGAAGGTAACTTCTAAAATCACACCATTAAGAAATTAGTTCTATAACACCTAAGCTTAGATTGTAGATATACCTTTTTCTGTACTGTTGCGATTTGACAATAAAGCACTTTACCACTGTATTTGTTTAGCTCAAAGAATCCACCTGGTTTACCTCCTACAAACTGTACACAATCAAGTGCGTACTGAACTGTCACTAAGACTTTAAGACCTAGGAGCAGAATTGGGCCATTAGGCCCATTGGGTCCACTCTGCCATTCGATCATGGCTGCTGTGTTTCTCTATCCCATTCTCCTGCTTTCTCCCTGTAACCCTTGCTTCTCTTACCAATCAAGAACCTATCTATCTGCATCAAAATCTTTATATCCTGTGCCGCAAACAATGGTGACTGGGGCAAAACAGCAAGAACATTACAACCAGGTGAGGACTGATGCAAGTGTGTTGAGTCTTGCCTTCAAATTAAAGACCCAAACATAGGCTGACCTTTGACTCAAATGCAGCCCAAAGCCAGTGTTGCATTATTAGAAATGCTGTCTTTTTGGAGCAGATATTAAGTTGATCCCCTTTTCTGTCATTTCTGACGTAATTGACCTAAGACCACATTTGAAGACCAGCAGGCGAATTCTCCTGTTGTTGAGGCCAATAGTTATCCCTCAACCGCCCATCATTAAGGCGTTTTGGCAATTATCAATCTTCTTGCAAATTTTGTGACCTTTGTACACAAGTTGATGAGTCGTTACATACTTACTGGCTATTGTCCAATGGTAGATTGAGTTTGTGAAAGGGACTGTTAAATGTGTTTTTTTTTCTTTCCAAAGTAATAAGAATCTGACTTGTATTGCAAAGTAATTGAGACTAAAAGCAGGAGTAGGCATTCACTTAAATTGTGAACCAATACGGAACATAAGTTAAAATTCAGTATATTTTTGGAATAAGACTATGCGATCAGGCTGCTCAGCATGGAATGTGAAACAGCTAACAGTTTAAAAATGTTTGAGTTACTGAAGAGTCTGAAGTTGTACAGGCGGGAAAGCACATTCCTGTATTTCTAGACTCTGTACTTTGAATGCTGTTGATCATAGGGTGTGCCCTGTTAAATGAAAAAAAAATTTGAGATTTTTGGGGTGTGTTTACTTTTGTGCTAGAAGCTTGGAATTGAGCCCAGGAGCCTCCCATCCTGTCAATAGTAATGTTTCCACCCAATAATTGTAAAAGGTCAGTTGAATCAATTTGATGGGACAGCCAGCCTCCAAGTAACATGTGCAATTATAAGCTGTAATCCAGGTAGATGTGGGAGTGGATGGGTTTGTTGTTTCTACAAACCCATCGACTCCCACAGCTACCTGGATGACATCTCCTCCCACCCTACCTCCTGCAAAAATGCTATCCCATATTCCCAATTCCTTCATTGCATCTGCTCCCAGGAGGACCAGTTCCACCACAGAACACACCAGATGGCGGCCTCCTTTTTAAAGACCACAATTTCCCCTCCCACATGGTTGAAGATGCCCTCCAGCGCATCTCATCTATGTCCTGCACCTCCGTCCCCAAACCCCATCCCTCCAACCGCAACAAGGACAGAAAGGAGCCTTCCGCATCCATCAAAGTTTCACTTGCACTTCCACATGTCATTTATTGTATCCGTTGCTCCCGATGCGGTCTCCTCTATGTTGGGGAGACAAGATGCCTTCTCGCAGAGCGGTTTAGGGAACATCTCCAGGACACCCGCACCAATCAACCCCACTGCCCCATGGCCGAACACTTCAACTCCCCCTCTCATTCAGCCGAAGGCATGCTGGTCCTGGGCCGCCTCCATCGCTGCTCCCTCACCACCCGATGCCTGGAGGAAGAACACTTTATCTTCCACCTTGGGACCCTTCAATCCCAGGGCATCAATGTGGATTTCACCAGTTTCCTCATTTCCCCTCCCCCCACCTTACCCCACTTCCACCCTTCTAGCTCAGCACCTTCCTCATGATCTGTCCCAGCTGTCAATCTTCCTTCCCACCTATCCGCTCCACCTTCCTCTCCGACCTATCACCTTCAACCCCACCTCCATTCACCTATTGCACTGTCAGCTCCCTTCTCCCCAGGCCCATCTCACTCCCATTTATCTCTCCATCCCCGAGGCTCCCAGCCTCATTCCTGATGAAGGGCTTTTGCCTGAAATGTTGATTTTCCTGCTCCTCGGATGCTACTTGACCTGCTGTGCTTCTCCAGCACCACACTAAATTTGACTCTAATCTCCAGCATCTGCAGTACCAACTTCTGTAATGTTTGAGATGGCAGTTCAAATATTTTTTCGTCCCCATAAAACATTCTTGCAGTTCAAAATATATTTTTCTGGCTCCCAATTGTGTGTCAGTGAGGAGTTTCTTGACTGTTGGCAAAGTCTATCATTTGGAAAGATTGGCAAGCCTTTCTAACTTGCCACTTATATTCTTAGAAGGTACAATTACTTCCCGCCCACCCCACCCCCCACCCCCCAAATAAAACTGTCGTCCTTTCCCTGTCAATGGTCTGACTCAATTAAATTTCTAAGCTTTTATAAGCTGCCTTCGAGCAGACCAACCATCCTATTTAGTAAATGCTGTATGCTGATAGTATTAATATACAGGTTTCAGGGTGAGTATTTCTGCAAGGGTTGGGGTGTACTTTAAATAAACAATTCACAAACTGTTATGAAAACAGCTGAGAGTTACCTCACGTGCTTCCAGTCTTGTTAATTTCAGGCAAAACAACACTACAGTTATTAAAAGAGAATTTGCATTCATGTAGCACCTTTCACAATCTTAACCTCCTGAAGCAGTTCATGTCCAATGAAGTGCTATGTAGGTGTAGGGCTGGAAATTATGGGAATTGGGGGTTAGTAGACAGACCTACATAGGTTGTTCTGCTATCATGTGGTAGTTGTGTTGTTCTTCAACCTTGTGCTGTTGGAGATCGCTAACAAAAACATCACTCTACCCATTCAGTGGGACGTTCACATTATCCAAAAAACATCCACAATTCGTCAATCGTGTCATAGCCAATTCACGCTGATGAAACACCCGTTATAGCAGAGTGACGTGTATCCCGCCGTCCAGTCGTCCATCCAAATGTTTGTCTGTCCATTTATGTAATCATCTGTCTATTCCCCTGTGCTGCCACCAAGGTGGAAAGGGTATCGGCCAGACAGCTGGTTAATTGACCTCCTGGTTGGACTAGTGTGACTCCCTGGGGAGGTGTCCCCTCCTCAGGAGGTGCTGGTCAGTTTGATGGCTCAGCATCTCCAAGAGACCCAGCAATGTTGGAGCTCTGGGTGGGTACTGCCAGAACAACTGGAGGCTGATCAGTGAGTGCAACCACAACCTGATATGGTCCGCACAAACACGCAGGCAGGACGGACCATCCAGTATCTAGCTGATTAGTCCCTGCTGTCATTTAGACCAATAATGTAAGTGCAAATGAGTTGGACAGCTGGCAGATTTCATGGTCTCTATGCAGTGCATGTACACAAGTAATAGATCAGGTCCTCTCCCTTACAAGTTCCATATTGGTGCTGTTCACTGTCATCTTCCCAGCTAGATCACCGTAAAGGGCTGGAGATTCCTCAGTGGAAAGTCCAGACAAGAGAGTAGACCAAGGGGGAAAGAAAGCTGTGTGTTTTTTGAATACCAGTTTAGTCTCTTTGCCAATTTGTAAATTGTATTTTGGTTAAATTTGTGAGAACAGACCTCTTCTAAAATGTAGTTATCATTTGAAAATTATTATTTCTCGTTACTCTGCACCAGACACTGGTCCAACCAACTTCAGAAAGTCTAGAACGTGACTGTACTTTTGACTCGAGGAGGGGGTGTGAGTGAGAGTGAGTTGGATGGTGTCACTCTGTAGGTCAGAGTCATTGTTCCACATTTGTCGCCCATTTTCCAGAGTGATGACTGGGGTCTCCTCTAGTCTGTGCTGTAGGTGAACTCCAAACCGTTACTGAAGTAGTTCCAGGATTTTGACCCATTGCCAGTGTAGGAATCGGGATTATGGTTCAAGTTCAGCGTGGTATGTGGTTTGGTGGGGAACGTACAAGTGGAAAGTCAGGAGGCATGGGATAGAGGGAAATTTGGCCAATTGGATAGAAAACTGGC
>NC_057711.1:130956586-130995751 GCF_004010195.1 Chiloscyllium plagiosum
CAAGAGTCGTGAAGTGGTGTTGCAACTGTACAGGACTTTGGTTAGGCACATTTGGAGTACTGTGTGCAGTTCTGGTCGCCTCACTTTAGGAGAGATGTGGAAGCTTTGGAGAGGGTGCAGAGAAGATTTACCAGGATGTTGGCTGGAATGGAGAATAGGTCGTACGAGGATAGGTTGAGAGTGCTCGGCCTTTTCTCGTTGGAATGGCGAAGGATGAGGGGTGACTTGATAGAGGTTTATGAGATGATCAGAGGAATAGATTGAGTCGACAGTCAGAAACTTTTTCTTCGGGTGCAACAGAGTGTTACAATTGGACATAAATTTAAGGTGAAGGGTGGAAGGTATAGGGGAGATGTCAGGGGTGGGTTCTTTACCCAGAGAGTGGTGGGGGCATGGAATGCGCTGCCTGTGGGAGTGGTAGAGTCAGCATCTTTGGTGACCTTTAAGCGGCAATTGGATAGGTACATGGATGGGTGCTTAAGCTAGGACAAATGTTCGGCACAACATCGTGGGCCGAATGGCCTGTTCTGTGCTGTATTGTTCAATGTTCTATGTTCTAAGTGGGGTGTTCCTATGTATCTGCTGATCTTTCTTCTTAGTTGGTGGAAGGTTGGGTTTGATGGTTGTGTCAGAGGAGTCTCAATGAGATACAGCAGACTTCATATCGATGGTGCACTGTGGCAGCAGTATGTACAGGATCGAGAGGGAGTGAATGTGGTATCAGTCAGGCTGCTTTGTCTTGGAGGATGTTAAGCTTGAGTGTTCTTGAAGCTGCATTCACCCAGGCAGGTGGAGGGAGAATCCAAATAGGGAGCGGAAGGAAGACGGTGTGTAATTCCCAGTCTATGATCCACTTTGACAACCAGAATACACACATGGCTGGTCCAATTGAGTTTCTGGTGGACGGTCGTTGGAATTTGGCCCGCCCATCATGATTGTCTTGTTAGAATGAAGAATGAACTTTCGTTGATACCACACCTTTTCCTTTGTTTCAAGATTCCTGAGTCAATGTATTTCATTGTGCAGTTTGTAGGCAGGCCCTGGAAATAGCAGGTAAATGAGCGAGCAGATTATCTAATTTTAACCACTGTCCTGAATTCCTGATTCCGTCAGTCTCCTTGGGAACAGTCTATTTGCAACCTTGGGTGACCCAGTGGATCCTGGATAAGCTTCTATTCTTCTGTTAATGAAGATCACATAGTTGTGTCACTGTAATATCACTGGACATCATCCCTTTCTCTGCTCATCTGCCGAACACCATGCCTTTGTTTTGCCTAGACCACTCCAATACATGGTGTTGACCTTCTACATTCTTCATCGGCCTGAAGACACCAGAACTATAGGTGTCCACAGCTTACCTCACATCACATCCTCAATTCACTCACAGGATGAGGGCATCACTTATCATACCAGCATTTATTGCCTGTCCCTAATATCCAGAGATCAGTTAAGAGTCAAACACATTGCTGTAGGTCTCGAGTGGTGTGTAATCTAGATCAGGTAAGGATGGCAGTTTCCTTCCCTAAAGGATATTAGTGAACCAAATGGGTTTTTCTAAACATTGGCGATGGATTCATGGTCTTCATTAGACTCTTAGTTCCAGTATTTTTTTAAATTGAATTTAGATTCCACCACCTGCCATGGTGGGATTTGAACATGGGTCCTGAGAACATTATCTAACTCTCTCTGTTAACAATCTTGCAATAATACCACAAGGCCATCACCTTCCCTTTCTTACTATCTCCCACTCCTTTATGCTTGCTGATTTCCATTGCATTCCCCTCCCCTTCCCACCCAGCTAAGTGTTCATTTGAAAATTCTCCTCTATGTTTTCCAACTCCCTGCCTCTGTAAAGTCCTCCAGTTCCACAGTTCTTGGAGATGTCTGTGGCCCCTAGTTCTGACATATTGTGCATTCTCATGTATAATATTTCCACAAATGAGAGATGTGCTTTCAGCCCCCAACCCCAGAATTTCCCTCTGACAGCTCTGTGTCTTCCTAACTTGATTTTCCTTTTTAAGACACTCCTTTTGAAAACCTCTCTCTTTGACCAAGCTTTTACTAGTCCCACCTAATCTCTCTCTCATTTTGTTTCCTAATACTCCTGTGAAGTATCCCAGGAAGTTTCAGTATGTTAAATTTGTTAGTGATATTGGTAATTGTTGACAACAAAGAAAACAAATGTGTGTGGTTGCTTTATTTAAGCTGATGTAGGTATGTAACGTTCTGATAACATTGCCATAAACAGGCAATACATTTTCAAAGTTTGCCATAATGCATGTTCTGTCCTTTATCTGTCAAGTATCTATTTATTGTCCCCAGTTTTAGGAATTAGCTCAGTATAAGTTAATTTCTGCTGCACACAAAACTTGCACCTCTGTTCTCATTCCCCTCACCCCCATTTGAACCATTAAGCATATTCAATGTCACATGCCTTTCCAGAAGCTGGAATCTGATCAAGGTTATCTGTTTGTTCATATTGACATATTACATTCAATTGTTTGATTGAAACCTGATATGGTTACTGCTGACAAGTCAAAAGCTGAATTAGTTTTGACATATTGCAAAAATAAGATTTAATTTTCTGACCTTTGGATTGCTGTGAACCTGCTAACAAAGCAATCTCAATACTTCATTTGCATTACTTTTGCCACAGATTTGAGATAGGCTACAGGTTTGCCTTCTGAAATTGGTGGTTGGAAATGGGTTGTGTGTGCCTGACCACCAACTGAGCTGTAAGGTTGAAAGAAGCTTGTCATGGAGATCTTTGTCTTTGAATTACCAATACAGTTTTGTGCACTTAGTGCTGGCATTGTGGTGTTTAAAGTAAGAAAAACTCCATTTGAAGTCATAGTTGTACAGCAAGAAACAGACCCTTCGGCGCAACTTGTCCATGCTGACCAGATATCCCAATCTGACCCAGTCCCATTTGCCAGCATTTGGTCCATATCCCTCTAAACCCTCCCTATTCGTAGACCCATCCAGATATATTTTTTAAATGCTGTAATTGCACCAGCCTCTACCACTTCCTCTGGTAGCTCATTCCATACGCACTGCATGGAAAAAGTCACCCCTCTGGTGCTTTGTAAATCGTTCCCCTCTCACCTTAAAGCTATGCCCTCTCGGTTTGGACTCCTCCAAACCAGGGAAAAGACCTTGTCTATTTATCCTATCCATATCCCGCATGATTTAATAAACCTCTATAAGGTTACCCCTCAGCCTTTGATGCTCCAGGGAAAACAGCCCCAGCCGATGCAGCCTCTCCCTATAGCTCAAACTTAAGAAATTTGTTCTTGTTTAAATGACGTGGCATCTGTTAGCAGGTGTTTCATAGTGACCCATTACATGCACCAAATCCATCTCCATTTTAACTAATTGGAAGAGGTATTTGCTTGAAAACCCAATTGAGATAAGTGTCAGAATATTATCTCAAAGGCAGCCAGCACTCTATAAGGGACTGTATGGCTTTCCCTTATACTTTGTGAATTCCTGTTCTGTATATGGAAGATGGGTACATTGTAAATTTATGTTTCAAAGGAAATTAGATCCAAGGTGTACTCACTCTGTTTATTTTGAAATTGATTGAATTGACCTCCTCCGCACTATACTGAATCGTTAATCAGTTTGTTTTTGGAACAAAGGTCAGTTCAGAATATGCTGATGGAAAAGTCCAAGTGGATTTCTACAAAAGGATCAAAACAGAAATAGAACATAGGAACAGGAGTAGACCGTTTAGCCCCTCCAAGCCTGTTCCACCAATCGGAGATTGTGGCTGGTCTATGGCCTAACTCCATATATCTGCCTTTAGACCATATCCCTTTAATACCATTACTGAAGAAAAGAATCCATCTCCGATTTCAAATTATCAATTGATCCAGCATCCGCTGCCGTGTGTGGGAGAGAAGTCCAAAGCTCTCCCACCCTTTCTGTCGAAAGGTGCTTTCTAACATCTCTCCTGAAGGGTCTGTCCCTCATTCTCAGACCATGCCCCTTGCTCTAGAATCCCCAACTAGTGCATGTAGTTTATCTTTATCTACTTGTCTTTTCCCTTTAATATCTCAAACATCAATCAAATCACCACCTAACCTTCTAAATTCTAGAGAAAACAATTTTAATTTGTATAATTTCTCTTCATGACTTAAGCCCTGAAGTCTAGTAAATCTGAAAACAGATGATGGAAATCACAGCGGCTGCGGCAGCATCTGTGGAGAGTGAGCAAGCTAACGTTGAGTCTAGATGATTCTTCCTCTCAATTTAAAACGTTAGCTTGATCTCTCCCAACAGATGCTGCCTGACCTGTTGTGATTTCCAGCATCTTCTGTTTTCAGTACAGTTTCCAGCATCTGCAGTAATTTACTCTTGTTCTTGTAAATCTACTTCGTACTCCTCCAAGATCAATGTATCCTCCCTAAGGTGTGGTGCCGAGATGTGGTGTCAGTACTCTAAGAGGCATCTTACCAGGGTTTTGTATAACTACAGTATAAGATCTATGTCCTTATACTCCAGGCTACAGTGAGGACTGCAGATGCTGGACATCAGAGTCAAGATTAGAGTGGTCCTGATGAAGGGCTCCTGCCTGAATTGTCAATTTTCCTGCACCTCGGGTGCTGTCTGACCTGCTGTGCTTTTCCAGCACCACTCTAATCTGTCCTTATACTCCAGCCAGCTTCTTGATTATTTTCTGCACCTTTTCATGAGTGTAGTACTTACTGCAACATAGATCTAAGTGTCGTTAGGCAATTGCTTTCGCTCTCTCTCTTTCCTCCCCACCACCTCCCTCCTTCCCTGCTTATGATAAGATGGAAGAAAACACAATGTTTTGCACAGAAACACTGCTGGGCTGAAAGCACACAAAACCATGACCCTTACTGCATCACAGTTTCTTGTTCAGTCATGCCATCATGGGGAAGTGCAAACTGGACACCAATGCCTGCCCAAAGAAGTCTGTATTCCTTGGCTGCTCTACCTTTGTTTGGATTAGAGTGAGAGATGATATCGTCTAATAAGCAAAACAAAATTTTGTGTGTACTCTGCTGAAGCTTGATGTAGGTTAATTTATGAAACACAAGGAGGCTGCATGGGTTATGACTTTATGATTCTTTATGACTGTGTTAGACAACGAGAACTAGAGCATTGAGAGGAAGTTTGCAACTTTGTAGGAAGATGTCTCAGGATAAACACGCAAACTGCCGAAAGCCTCGCTAGGCGGTTATTGGAAGACCAAGTTGTAAAATACAAAATCACCAGCTTTGAGGATTGATCAAAATCTTTGCCCTGAAACACTCAAGAGAAAATCAGCAACTGAAATAAAGCAAAAGAATTGGGGATGCTGGAAATCTGAAACAAAAACAGAAATTGCTGGAGATACTCAGCAGGTCCGGTAACATCTGTGGGGAGAAAACAGGTTAAGTTTTGAGTTCCGTGACCCTTCAAGTGTCTAGTCACCAGATTTGAATCATTAACTTTGTTTCCTCCACGCTGATACTGAGATCTACTGAGTTTATCCAGCAATTTCTGTCTTAGTGTCAGAGAATGTTGGGACAGTGCAGCCCCTAAAGATAAAGTCGCTACACTCTGAGATGCACACAACACTGAAATCAGCGATGTAAGTCTTGTCCTGGTTTGCCTTACCAAAACGCAGCATCATATATTTATCTAGATTAAACTCCACCTGCCACTTCTTGGCCCACTGGCCCTTCTGATCAAGATCTCACACTCTGAGATCACCTTCACAGTCAGCTATATCAACAAGTTTTGTGTTATCCACAAACTTATTGACCCTTACCTCCTATATTCTCATTGTTGATATTCATGATGAAAATCAGTGTACCTAGGATCAATCCTTGAGGTACACAACTGGTTGCAGGCCTCCAGACCAATTTAACAAATCTCTACCACCAGCTCCGCCCTCTTATTAAGGGCTGCTCTCTTATTTCGACAGAGACGGTTTAACCGGAGGGTAACCGTGTCTCAGGTGAGCCAAGAAGTTGAGCAGGAGAGTCAATCATGGTAACCTCAGCCGGTGTGAGAATTGAACCCACGCTGTCAGTGTCACTTTGCATTGCAATCCAGCTATCCAACCAGCTAAGCTAACTGGCCATCTGCATGATGTCCCAGATTTATGAGGGGAATCAACTTGTAAAGATTTCACTGTCTCCTAGTAGATGAAAGGCACATTGCATTTCAACAGTTTGTAATCACACGTTGACAAAAGGAAAGATCAATATCGGTCTGTATTGGGAATATCATGAAATCTTACATATCAGACCAAGTTGGCAAGGAAACTGTATTGGCAAAGGCACCTGGCCATAAAAATAAAATATCCAGCATTGTGCTGTCATGCATGTCTGAAAGGTCAAAACTTAAATCAGCTTAAAGAGAAGCTACCATACAGACATTGGTTTGAAAAGTCAAATTTGTGCGGGAAACTTGCTAGTCCAAAAATTATGGGCTTGATTTTTAAGTGGGTAATATTTTTGAGTATTGATATGCTCAGTTTGGGCTCAAAAGGACCACTACAATGACATAACGTCAAAGCAAAACATGAAATTGTTCATATTAATTCTTCAAAATTTACTTTGTAATAAAAATCTTGCAAACTTTGTACATTTCATTCAACACAATGCAAATGCCCATTAGAAATTACCTGCAATAGTTTGCATTCAAAGTCACAATGCTCACTATCCGAATGCCTGTGCAATTAGTTCCAATAAGTTGGTTGCATAACATCACCATGTGGACCTGTCTGGTTATCTTCATAATTGACAGACATGATGGGCTGAAGGGTCGATTCCTGTGCTGTACTGTTCTGCAGTTTTTCCATAAATGATTGTCTTTGACAGTCCACCTTTTAGAAATGAGTCTCTTCTAGTCACTATTGGACAGGGAAGTTGGTAGCTTTTATTGTTCTAATTGAAATGTGACAAAAGCTGTGTGGTAATAAGGATCAAAAATCTTTGTGGTCAAGCAAAGGGTTGAAAAGATTGTGCCATTGATCGATGATTAAATAGTGCCTTTGGTGAATCTAATGCATCACTTAGCACTGGCCTTGAGCTGAGTAATATCATTTTCCTTTGTACCTCCGAGTTTATAGATCAGATTGATCTGTGGGTGATGTGACCAGTTTCTTTATTCAAGTTATCTCATTATGTCACATTTCTTTTTCTTTCAGCTTGAACTGGCTTTGTACATGGGTTTTTTTTCCTCCAAAGTACATAATGTTACACCTGGTTAACAGGTTCTCACTAGAATTGGGTGAAATGAAAATCCTAGATGTGCCTTTAAATTTATGAACCACGATAATTATATCAAAGTAATTAGCAATCACAATGCAGTTTGATCCCTGAGAAACTTGGGTAATTGTTTACTTGAAGTATATGGAAAAATAAATGTTCTCAGACCATAAATTATAGGGCTAACGTTTACATGAGAACTTCTACACCAGTATATATGGTATTTGTTAGAAGCATGTCTATGAATAAGTTCTGTTTGTGTAGCCTGTAGAATGTGAGTCAACAGGATAGCCTATGACTACTTAAGTAGTTTAAATGTTTGCTATTGTGAAGTATTAGCATCAGTTTATTTGTACAAGACATAAGCAAACAAAATAAAAACTTCTTTTAGAGAATCCTAGAGTCTCACAGCATGGAAACAGGCCCTACACTCCAACCAGTCCGTACCGAACATAATCCCAAACTAAACCAGTCCTACCTGCCTGCTCCAGGCCCATGTCCCTCCAAACCTTTCCTATTCATGTACTTATCCAAATATCTTGTAAACGTTGGAATTGTATCCACTTCCAGCACCTCCTGAGGAAGTTTATTCCACATGTGAACCACCCTCTGTAAGAAAACAAAATCCTTTACCTAAGATGATAAAATAAATTATAAGATACTTTCTGAAATTTCACATCCCCATTTGATCAGTCATTTTCTTTTCATGGTTTCTGTATGTGTCTTTCTATAAGTCAGGAAAACCAGCGATGAATTTAACACCATTTGATATGTCTCTCAATGGATTAAAAACTTGGTTAATCCAGTTTTTGCATACTGTCATGTCATCAAATTAAATATAAAAGCACACCTTCTGAACATCATAGGATGGGTTTTCCAACATTTTTAAGAAAATGAGTTTTTCTTTTCATTACAATCTTTTTTCCCTTCTTTTCCATTTCCTTCTGTGTATGGTTTCCAAATCCAGGCACTGGTGACCATCTGAAACATCCCCAAATGGCCACTCTTGTAATACTAGAAAAATCACATCATTGGTTTGGATCCCACAGGCATCCTGAACAAATCTTTTTCGATCAATAAATGTTTGACAGTATAGGCACTGAGGAGTCAAGACCCTGGCCAGACATTAAAGCCAGTTTACAGTTAGTTGACACTCTGGCTGAAACCATCTAACAGACTAGGCCTCAAACTTACCTGAGATTTTTCATTTGACTAGATTATGCCTGTATCCAAAAAGCTACTGGAAAGACTTCTTTGAAAATTGTCTAGAATTGAATCCAGATGGTTTTGTGGTACCATGTGCAATTCTTTTGTATTTCTAAGCTCAATTGTTATGCACCATGCAGTGAAAGTGATGCTGATTTATGCCACTGGAGGCAAATTGTGCCAACTCCATATTGGTGATCATGTAATTAACACAAATATTTTCTTTTTCCTTTTCCAGGTTGCATGACTGACTGGACTTGATGCATGGTGGTTGCATGACTAATGTCTTTGTGGATTTATGAATAAGCAGATGCAGATATGGCTCACACTGTGATTAATGGGAGTGTTCCAGGTAATAGACTTTATTATTGCAAGATCATACTGTGGGCATTTTCCATGGCAAAATCAAAGCCATAGCATATCACTTTTAGATCCAATAGGATTTCAATTCCAAATAAATGGAACAGGCTGTCAATGTAAATCACTTCTTCTGCTGAAATGACTAGATTTGCTTTTCTGTAATGAAATAATGAATCGATAACAAACTCAAATGATTTCATCAATACAAAACTTAATGAAATTAATGCTACAGTATAAATGAATGTACTTTATTAGGTGGCAATATTTCATTTGTAACAGCAAGTAATTAGTGGTGAAAAATTGATGCTAACTTCATTGCATTTGCAAGTGACAAATTTCATTACAATTTTACTCAAAGACATCGCACCTTGGAGAAGCATGGAAAAATTCCCTGTTTGATAGCGAGTATCACAGTCGCTCAGCCTCTACTTTGTCCTTAACACTGCTTAACCAAATTACTCTTTCACTCTCCACTATGCAAGTTCTGTTACTTGTGTGCATCATTGGATGCACTTGGAGTTTTTACATTTCTGACATAATTGCAGAATTAGTTTTCATTATACTGTATGTCATAGAGTCGGCTGATTCATTCTTTTCTGGTATTGGGGTCAATGTTGTAACATTTTCAAGATGTCTCAATTTAATAAACTTTTATCTTCACACCAGTATTACCATACCTGACGGTTGCTCGCTACCAGGTCCTTCACTTTAGCTATACAGGCTTTGTTTAAAACAAATATTGGCTGCAAAATCAAAAGTTCTTTGCCAGTTATACCTTAGTAGCTATGATCCCAGTCATAGAACATTTTCTGTTGGCTCCATAGTGTTTTCTCAGACCAACACAATTAATGCCATTCGCTGTATTCAGCTTACCGAAAGGGGAAGCTACACAAATACCCCTGTCCTAAATGATGGAGCAGCTCGGCGCATCAGTGCAAAAGGTAAGGCCAAAATATTTGCAATAATCTCCAGTCAAAAATGCCAAGTGGATGATCCATCTTAGCCCCTTCCTGAGGTCTCCAATGCCATCACCGTCAGCTTTAGTCAATTTGTGACATTAAGAAGTGCTGGAAGGCACTGAATGATACAAAGATTATGTGACCTGACAAAATTCTGTCAATAGTATTGTGGTCTTGTGCTCCAGAACTAAAAGATAAAGGTAGGGAAAGTCACCCTAGGGCTACTCTCACATTAGAGAGAGACGGCTGGTGGTGGTTTAATCTGAGGGTCACCATGCCTCAGGCAAGGGAGAGGTTGAGAAGGAGAGTCCTTCATGGTAATCTCAGCCAGTGCGGGAATTGAACCCTGGCTATTATCCTCACTCTGCATTGCAAAACAGCCATCCAACCAACTGAACTAACTGACACCGAGCCATTCCTTGGTCAGGTTGTTCAGTAGAATTACAACACTGGCATTTAGCCAGGAATGGGATGTTACCTGGGTGTGTCTGGACCTCCTGAGACAGGACAAACCCAAATGAAAGCGAAGTACTGTGGATGCTGGAAGTCTGCAATTTAAACATAACTTACTGTAGAATCTCAGTAGGTCTGGTGGCATCTGTGGAGAGAGAATCCGAGTCAAGAGAAAGAATGTAAACTTTTTAAGTTGCAGTGAACAGATGAAGGATGGTGGCTAGAAGGAAGATAAGCTGCATCCCTTTTTCAATAGCACTTCTTGTTGTATTCTATGAGGATCTTCATTCACTGACGCACTGTAGAGCTCTGGAACATTGCACAGTGTTTCAGTGCACGAGTGAATGCATTTGAGTGAGGAAAGTGAGTTGGGCAGTGGGGAGGATGGCAGTGAGGTTACTTGGGGTTGGGATTCAGCATCGGTTGTATAATTGCACAGATGCTAGACATAATTTTAATCTGTCCAGCATTTCACAGATAAATATCCAGGCAACTAAGTTGGAAATTCTAAGATCTTTTTGTGACTCTGCCTCCGAGTGAAGGGCGTTTTCACATGGTCTTGCAGAGAAGAAGAAATTGCCCACCAGGTTTTCCAGGCAATCCCCGTGGAGCCTGTTTGTCTTATCCTCAGCTGAGTCATGACCAGCATCTTTCAAATAATGTCCAATCTCCAAAGATCCAGGAATTGGAAACTTTGGGCCATGATCTTCATACCAGAACTACATCTTAAAAATGGGTGATGACCTCCATTTGAATCATTGATCTTAAGCTGACCTCAGTCTCTTTAAAGGGCTACTAAGGAAATGGCCAGAGTTGATTTTGGATCTAGGTATTACAGGGAAGCTGTCAAAATTGTAATCATTCAATTTCCCATTGTAGGATAAATAAAGTGACTAGGGAAAGCTTGGACTAATTTAGCTGTGGGGTAAAGTTTGATGCCATCTTGTATATTTCCTTAATTTGATGCTGTAACAAATACTTGGGGTACTTTGAGTCCTTGTCCTTGGTGGCCTGGACAAAGGGAGAAGATAGTCCCACAAAGTTCTTTTTATGTATAATTTGGGGAAATAAGTGTCAATCAGTATCTGAATTTATGCTGGGTTTTTTTGGATAAAGTTTGGTGATAAGATAAGAGATATAATGCATTTTCGACTACCCCATGTCTGCATCTATGAAAATTCTCCTTCATTGTCATTTAGTTTAAATCCTCTTTCACAGCTCCATGCCAATCTTAGCACAGAATTGACTGTAAATTGCCAGATAAAACAATTAAGCATTAAGTTGATAACTTTATAGTTAACTTAAAATAACAGAATCAATGTTTCAAAATTATGGTTTCTGTCCAGAACAGCCCGATTTGAATTGTAAATAGTTTAGCATAAACCTGAACACAGAAAACCAGACATGTGCAGATTAATGCATAATTTAACAATCTGCATTTTTGTTTTCTGAAAGGCTTAACAAATCTTCTGAGATGTAAGTATTAAGTGGTGTATGACAGTATAACATTCCTTCCCCCACAGCTACAATTTTATATCCTTAGTTGTAAACTGTTGTTCCTCCTAAAGATTTGTAGCCAGCCAGTGTAACTACTTCTTCTCAATTCCTTGCCCTTTTTGTTCTGAGTTTAGCATGATGTAACTGTACAACAGCAAGTGTTGATCTTGGGCAGTGAGTGAGTGTTTGCATGTGTCAAACTAAATGAACATTAAGAAAAGAGTTTTCAATGAAACAAAGTCTAATGAATGGAGACATATATGGATCATGCAATCGTAAAGGTTACATTAACGAGTAGAATTAAGCTTTTTTAATTTTTTTTCTTTTAATTTTTCTCTTTCTAATTCTCTTCTCTTTCTCCTTAAAAATTTTCACTTTTTTTGTAAAACTAGACATGGCAATAAATTGCTGTTCTATTCTATTCTACCTTTTCTTTTTCACTTCCCCCCACAGCCATGGTTAGCTACAGTTTTATAGCCTTAGTTGTAAAATATTATTGTCAAGGATTTGTAGCTGAGGAGTGTTTCTTATTTTCTTACCTTCAATTCTTTGTCCCTTTTTTTTTAAGATTAGAATGCTGTGCAGAAACCAGCCGCAATGCTTAGTCTCTGAAATCAATAAGTAAATAAGTATTGGGTACAAGTTGAAGTTGTAATTCTCATGATATTGGATGCACAACCTCCCAGAAATACACTTTGCACTTCTCTAATCTCAAAGGACTTGTGTAGATCAACCAGAGCTGAAACTGCAGCACCGCTGTGATTGACTCTTAATTGTTGAGCAAGTCATTCTGTTGTATAAAACTGCTGGGAGAAAGGTCCAAAAGCAGAGAAGCCGAATGCTTCAACCCAGATACTGAAAGCGACAACATTGTAAACCCTGTAAAGTCTGCCTGGGTAATGACAAAGGGCTTGTGCCAGAAATTGGAGAGCAGTCTCACAGACTTGGAAAGCAACAACCTGACATACTCATTCACACAATCATACCTTACAGATAATGTACCAGACAACACTGTCCCATCCCCAGTTCCATCCACTGACAGCACAGTCCCACCAAGGATGGTGCAATAGAGCTGGATGAAGTAGCTCTGTGAGTCCGCGACATTGACTCCGAGCCCCATGAAACCTCATTCTATTAGCTGGACAATGAGCAGGGAACGCTCTTGCGGATCACCAACCCTTGGCTCTCTCTTAGCTGATGAATAAGTGCTTCTCCATGTTAAACCTCACTACAAGGACCCACAATGCAGTCAGGGTGGGGTACTGAACGTAGAAAATAGGAATAGGAGTAGGCCATTCAGCCCTTTGAACCTGTTCTCCATTCAATATGAACATGGCTGATCATCTAACTCTGCAACCTGTTGCCATTTTCTCCACATATCCTTGGATCTTTTTAATCCAAGGAGCTATATCTAACTCCTTCTTGAAAACATTCAATATTTTGGCCTCAACTACATTCTGTGGCAGAGAATTCCACAGACTCCCCACTGTCTGGGTGAAGGTATTTCTACTCATCTCAGCCCTCAATGCCCTTCCCTGTATCCTAAGACTGAGACACAGTTCTGCTTCTGGACTTTCTGATTGTTGGGATTATCCTTCCTGTGATTATCATGCCTCGTCTGGTTAGCTCGTCTGGTTAGAAATTTATCAGTTTCTGAGATCCTTCTAGACACCACCCCACCACCAAACCCTACCCCACCCCCACGCCTCCTGCACTCGAGGAGCCAGGTGGGAGTGACTGCCCTTGATATCAAGGGAACACTGAGATGGTGAAATATAGGATTATTACTGAACCATTGAGGCTGCTCTGCCATTCGATCGTGGCTGATATTTTTCTCAACTCCTGCCTTCTCCCCATAACCCTCGATACCCTGATTAATCACAAGCCTTTCTGTCTTTAAGTCACTCAATGACTTAGCCTCCACAGCCCTCTGTGGCAATGCATTCCACAGATTTTACCACCCTTTAGCTGAAGAAATTCCTCCTTATCTGAGTTCTAACCTTTCACTCTGAAGCTGTGCCCTTAAGTCCTAGTCCCTCCGAGTGGAACGATCTTCTCCATATCCACTCTATGCTCACGTCGGAAGAGAGGTAACACCTATTCCGACGAGTCCTGACAAGCCTATCCCAACAGTCACTGCATCAGAGGTCAGATCCGTTTTCCTTTGTGTAAATCCAAGGACCAGACAGAGTACCAGGCCGTGCACTCAGACCGTGTGCAGGTCAACTGGCAGAGGTCTTCTTGGACATCTTCAACCTCTCCCTGCAGCAGGCCATTGTCCCTGCCTGTTTCAAGAGGGTCAACATCATCCCTGTGCCCAAAGAGGCTCATGCAGCATGTCTCAATGACTATCGCCCAGTGGCCCTAACTTCGGAGGTCATGAAGTGCTTTGAAAGGCTAGTCATGACATTAATCAACTCCAGCCTCCCCACTACTCTTGACCCACTCCAGTTTGCCTATCGGACCAACAGTCCCATGTCAGATGCTATATCACTTGCCTTTCACTCCTCCCTAGAACATCTTGATACCAAGAACAGCTACGTAAGAATCCTACCCATTGACTACAGTTCAGCCTTCAACACTATTATTCCTCGAGACTGATTACTAAACTTAGTGATCTTGGACTAAACCCCTTCTGCAACCGGATCCTCAGTTTCCTGACCCACAGGCTTCAATCAGTGAAGATTGGGGTCAATATTTCATCCTCTCTGATACTCATCACTGGAGCCTCCAGGGGAGTGTACTCAGCCCCTTACTGTACTCACTGTATACCCACGACTGCATCACCAAATACCAGACTAATGCCATTTACGAGTTTGCTGATGACATCAACACAGTCGGTCGAATCTGAGATGGCAATGAAACAGACTACAGACGGGAGGTGGAAGACCTCGGAAAATGGTGCACCTGAGAACAACCTAGCTCTCAAAGCCGGCAAAACCAAGGAACTCATGATTAACGTTTCAAGTGGATGCACTGGTTACAATTGCCCAAAAACATCTCTTCGTCCTCAGGCAACTGAGAACATTTGGCATGACGTGAATACCCGTGCCAACTTTTATAAGTGCGCCATCGAGAGCATTTTGTTTGGATATATCACTACCTGGTATGGTACCATTCAAAATCGGAGATGGTTACAGAGAATGGTGAACTCGGCCCGGACAATCACAAAGGCCAACCTCCCATCTATAGAATCCATCTACCAGGCCCGCTGTCAAGGAAAGGCCGCCAGCATTCTCAAAGATCCATCCCACCCTGGCAATGTTTTTCTACAATCTCTACCATCGGGGAGAAGGTACAGAAGCCTGAACACATGCACCAGCCAGTTTCACAACAGTTTCTACCCTCCTGTTGTTAGAATACTGAATGGACTCACAAACTCTTAACATTCGCCTGTACCTGTGTTTTTGTTTTTGCCGCTGTTTACCTATTATTTACTTATCTATGTTATTTAACTCTGTGATCTGCCTGTATTGCTCACAAGACAAAACTTTTACACTGTGACTTGGTACACGTGACAATAAATTCAATTCACTCTATTCAACGGTCCCAGGATTTTGTAAGTTTCAATGAGATCCTCCCTCATTCTTCTAAACATCGAGTCCAGACCCAGAGTCCTCAGCCACTCCTCATACAATGAATTTGATAAGAGTATGGCATTAGACAACCCTAGCAGAACTGAAACCAGTGGGAAGTAGAGGGGAAACACTACTGGTTGGAGCCATATTTAGTACAAAAGATGGCGGTTATTGAAGATCATTCAGCTTAGCCCCAAGGCATCACTGCAGGATTTCCTCATGTAAAATCTTTATTGAGCCTATTTTTCTAATCAACCTGTTCAGGGATGCTATTACACACCTCTGGAGTAGGTGGGACTTGAACAAGGAGTAGGGACACCACCACTTGTCACAAGACGGCCTGGTGTTCCTCGGGTAGTATCTCACAGATAACAGCTACCTCATTGACCTTCTCTCTATCATTGGGTCAGAAGTGCAACTAATGTTTGCTCAATGTTCAGAACAAATCATAACTCAATTACCGAAACAATCTGTTTAGATATGCAGCAAGATCTGGATAACCTCCAGGCTTGGGCTGATGAAAAGCACATTACAATGGCAAAGACCATTTCCAACAAGACATTTCCCCTTGAATTTTCAAATATCAAGATTCTGGGAAATACCATTGATCAGAAACAGTTGGACTAATCATATTAATTCGAAACAGCTAAGAGACTAGATTCTGCACTTAGCAGTGTTAGTATTTGAATTACTAAGCTTGTACACCACCTACAAGGTGCAGTGGCATCGGTGTGACCTTGTTCTCCATTGGCCTGGGTGTGTGCAGCTCCAACAACAGTTGATCTAGCTGCTTAATGGGTGGTGAACGAGGTGCCCCGTGCACAGTCTGTCCCATCCATGAGATGTATTGCAGCAACTGTCCAGGGCTGCTTCAGCAATTTCTAAACCCTACAACCTCCACCACCTCAAAAGACAAGGACAACAGATAAATGGGATCACCACCCAACTGCAGGTTCCTTTCCAAGTCCCACACCATCCTGACTTGGAACTGTATCACGGTTCCTTCAGTGTCATGGGTCAAACTCCTGGAACACACACTCTAACAGCATGGTCGATGTACCTATAGCACTTTGGCTCGGCAAGCATTTATAGTCCATCCCCAAATGTCCTCGGGAAGGCAAACCCCATTCTTGAATTGCTGAGTGAAAGATGTCCATGTCACATGGAATAATCCTGAAAAAGATTTAGTGGCTGGTGTCGTTTTTCGGATCCCATCATTTCACCAAATAGGCTTTTTAATTAGCAGTTTTCTAAGGTACTGCAGCTTGCTCGTTTGCGGATGTTACCACCATTTTCCAGTTCACAATATTGACAGAAACGATCTTACTTCACCTGGTGATTCCAATGAATGGGGGTTCAAAACTTGAAAGAAAGTCATGAGCTTTATGCCTGTTGCAGCAGCTACGAACCTGGTGGAGACTCGAGTTTGCATTGTTTAGGTGGGTTTTTATTTCCACTAGTGATTTGAGGCTTTTAGAACATTTTCTTTTCTTTTCAGTTTTTAATCACGATCAATCAATGGTTGAGTTTAGTTTGATTATACAGGATAATGCAAATTTTCAATGATTTACATTTTAGAATCTTATTTCATCAGTTTGACCATTTTTCAATGGAAGCTGCTAAATATATTAACCAATAGAAGCCTTTTGTCGCAAACTTAGGATTCTGGATCATTTGAATAAAATGTCAAAATATAATCTTTGTAAATTGGCACCATGCATTTCATTTTCCATTTTCTCTATGCGGGTTGTTTTGGGACCAAACCACAAAGGAAATATTAAGGCCGAATCTTTGAATCCTGTTTAAACCAAAGTTTTTCTCTTCCTTCTCGTGGGTGTTGAGTTTTGCCAGTGTACAATTCATGCTGCTTTCTGGCACTTTGCCCAGGTTACTATTCTTCTTGCATTTGTCTAGACAATAGACATGTTCAGGTTATTTGAGGCTAGCTGAGCCTGATCCAGTCAGCGCTGCAGGTTTTCCAGCGGGTTTACTGAATTACTGTTGGGAGCGGCCATACTACTCCTTGAGGTGCTGAGGGAAATTTGCAGAGTGCCAAAAGCAGCGCGGAAACTAACTCTGAATCAAACCAGAAGAGGAAGATTTCTGTTTCGTGGTGCCTCTTCCTAAGCAAGGTTTAGAAAAACCCTGATTGGGGTAATGAAAATATTGGTAGAAGCTGAATGTACAAGGAACCTTCATCGTGATTCATGGGTCACTCATAATGCTGACTAGATCTGACCCAACTTTGTCACATGAGGTGCCATGCCAGCCTCTTGAAATTAAATTGTTTCATGGTCTTCATGTTTTACCCTCTTTGTTCCACTCTGTCATTGGCAATCACTCACTAATGACCTCGCTCTCCAAAGACTGACTGATTCTCCACCTAGCAAATTCCATGTCACTGGTCCTGGGTTCTGTGGGTCATTGTATGGCTGATGAGCCTGATCCTAAAGCCCTATCTCTGACCACACGCCTGACGGGTACTTCCGGGAGGTGGGATTGGTCCTTCACCTCAACATTGCTGATATTCCTTTCTCCAGTTCCTTTTCCGTACTTCCTCTTTCTGCTGGGTGTTCTCAGTACATTGTGTCCTCTAAGTTGGTCCATGTTGAATGAGGGTCTCGCACACATTGCCAACTATGTTGCATTTCTTGAGGAAAACTTTGAAATACTTCCTTTGTCCTCTTCTTGTACAAGTGCCTTCCTTGAGTTGGGTGAAGGCAGTTTGTTTTGGTAGTTGGAATGCATCCTAAGCATGTGGCTGGTGTAGTGGAGTTGGTTTCAGATGATACCTTACCAAATGCTTGAATAGATTTTTTTTAACCACACACTGGTTAATGCCAAAGCTGCAGGGATTCTGTGTTCATAAATATAAGGGGTGTGAAGCATGGTTTTGGATACATAGAACTCATCCATTCAGGCTGTTAGAAGAACCTACACTCTTGATGTTCACCATTAAATCTTTCTTGCTTTGTTGAATTAGAGGTTTGAAATTACCTACATCAAACAAACAAAAAATCGGGCTTATTGCGTGCAAAATAAGCCTTGGATTCTGATTACTTAGTATAACTAGTTTAGGCTCGTTCATCAATAGAACTGTTTGGATCAGATCACAGCATCATTCCTTCTCCCCTTGGTCAAAGTTTCAGGACTTCTAAACTAGCTCCTATTTCTTTCTCCTTGAATCCCCATCCCCTCCACCCTCCATTCGAAAAGGTGCAAGGAGCTAATTAATGTCTTTGTCAAGCTGTTCTTTCAGCTTGCAAAGTTTCTTCAAAGAGCTGCATAAAAGCAAGTTGTATGTTTTACTAAGTTTTTAAGAAAAACAGTGCAGATGTACATAACGTTGTGCCTCCCAAGTTCATTTCTTGAATAATGCATTGAAAACATTTCTACATAAAACAATAAACATGCTTTATATAGTTGTTCTTTTGACTGCTTCATCTGCCCTTAGTCCAACAAACCAACCATAAAACATGCCTCGATCTTTCTCTGCCCTCGAAAGCTTTCATCCATCTCCAGCTACTGGCCAAGTGGTTAATTGTGAGGAATAAGGTCTTGGGTAACAGCATGTATATGATTATGAAGAGCCTGGACAGGAATCAGCTGCTACCCTTAGTCAAAGGGTCAATAATAAGGGACTTAAATTTTAAGGTGGAAGATAAGAAGTTTATAGGGGATTTGAGAAAAATGTTTGCTAAGTTACATAGGCACCCAGATGAACAATGACACAAAAAAGTTTTCATTCCGTTGTATAGATTCCTTTTGTGGTATTTCTCTGTAACGTCCTCCCACCCTACAGTTCTCCAAAGAATAAGTGTTGTTCTGAGTCTGACGTTGGTGAATTCTGCAATTCCTTTGCATTGGCAGGTAGTCATGCCCTTGGAGTAAGCATGAGAAATTCCCACCTTTGAACATTTATTGCTGTCCTTTCTCTGCTTTTGGAATGCTGCTTAAAACTTTTTAACCACCTGTTGTAATGTCAGTTCAGTTGATGAACTCTTATTTTTATCTGTGTTCCTGTTTGACTTGCAAAGTTTCTTCAAAGAGTTTCATGAAGGCAGATTGTATGTTTTAACTAAATGAAAAAAAGCACAGCACATATGGCTATGTAACTTTGAGCCTCCCAAGTTCATTTTTTGAGTAATGCATTGAAGGCATTTCTATATAATTAAAGCTTGTTTATTTTTGATTCTTTAATTCTATGCTGGCACTAAGAAAGTAAACCATATAAAATCCAGCTGGCCCAATGCCTTAACCATTTTATTTTGAGAGAAAGCAAGCCATGATGTCAGTGCTGTGGATAAAAACAAAACAAAGTGTTTCCTCTGGGCTGCAATCAAATCTGCAGCCTTTGTCTAATCTTAAACAACTGTGACACAGTTGCCAGTGCATGCTGTATAATAATTAAACATCGCTTTCACTTCATCTGGACTCTGTAGATGAAGCTGAAGGACAGCCCTCTGAAACCCTGGGTGATTGCCACATTGCTAACTTGCGTTAGGAATAATCATCAAATTGAAACCTATGGCTTGGCAGTCACTACACTGTTTACAAGGAAATTCCAAAAGAACTGAGCAAGCTGACCTTAGCAATGCTAGTTATTTGCCTGCTGATGTGTCAGGAATAAATGAGACAGTCCAACTGTGAAGTGTGCTAAAGACTTGCATTTTTCACTGTGTGGGAGAAAGAAGGATTATCACCGTTCGGTAAGCAGACTAGCTACGTCTTTATCTAGAATTTATTTCTGTCTTTTTAGAGAAGCAAAGTTAACAGCAAAATTAAATTTGCATTAAAAGTGTGTTATTTAGAGGATTTCATGTAAATCTCAGCAAACTGGAATAAATAGATTTAGATTTTAAAAATTTAAAAGTTATTCATTCATTGTACCAAGACGAGTGCGTAATTAGGTTCCAAAATTTCATTCATCAAACAAATATCTAATCTGTTCTCTTTCTCTCATTCTTTTTTAAACACTCTTGCACACTTGCGTGCTCATTCTCACTTTGTCAGAAAAGTGCTCTCTTTCTGCCATACGTGCGCACTCCTCTCTCTGTCTCACGTGCACACACATTTTGCACACAGTTCCTCTTTCTCTGTGTGTCTGTCTCTCAAATGGACTCTATCTCTTTCTCTCTCTCTCTCTCTCTCTCTCTTTCTCTTTGTAATGCAGACTCTCAAACACATTTATGCACATACTGTCAATCTCAGTTTCAAACCTAATGCTTCAGGAGCACCCTGAAAGCTTTAAACTGCATTTTCTTCTAGCTTCCTTTTTATACTGGATACTCCCCACTTTCTAACTTTATACCGACATCTGAGTGTGTTTTATATTGCAACTTTATCTTTCTGAATGTTAACAATTAATAAAATTGTGCCTCACTTCATAATTGGTTCCTTCTTACCTCTGATAAATTTATGATGTATGTTTTAATTAGAATGAGGTATGGCTGTGTGCTGAAGAGGATGTAAAATCATTTTTCCAACTGATGAGGGTAAATCAAGGAAGTCTCCTTGCCTGGTTTTGTATCTTGCTTTGAATAGTCAAAATGGTGAATCCAAGTGCAAGCCAGGTATTTTTGAAATATTTAATCAGTCTTGTCTAAGATACTTCATTGACAATTTGGGAAGGTGATGACAACACTGGATAATAAGCCAGAATCACAGTCTAATGTTTTGTGGACAGGGATTTGAATCACACCATTGGAAGATGGTGAAAATTGAATTAATTGCAATATCTTGAATAAAACGCTGGTCGTGTAATAACTTTTTTGTTGTTTAAAAGGTCATCTGGTTCATGTTGTTTAAGAAAGGAAATTTACTATCCTTACTGGTCTGACCTACATATACTCCATACCCACAGCAACGTGATTGAATTGGACTCTGAAATCCTCTCTCGGCAATAAATACTTGACTAGCCAGTGAGGCCTACATCTCATGAATGACTTTTTTTTAAGATTGTTTCAATGTGCCATTGTGCAAGAGAAGAATTTTCTTACTTTAAAGCTAGTCTATATTTTTAAAAAGAACTCGATCCAATTGTAACAAAATGTTATGCACTATTTGACAACAGCTTCAGATATGGTTTATTATTCTGTAATTTTAGAGATGATCTATATTTTCAAAAAATGTAATTGTTCAGCCCATTATTGATCCAGATTCAAGACTTTACTGATGAAAAGGTTGTGGACCAACATCTACCCAAAGAGCTTGAGTACAAGATTCAAGCTAACATTGCAGATTATTGTTAGAACATAGAACATTACAGTGCAGTACAGGCCCTTCGGCCCTCGATGTTGCCCTGACCTGTCATACCAAAGTGAAGCCCATCTAATCTACACTATTCTATGTACGTCCATATGCTTGTCTAATAATGACTTAAATGTACTTAAAGTTGGCGAATCTACTACCGTTGCAGGAAAAGCATTCCATACCCTTACTACTCTGAGTAAAGAAACTACCTCTGACATCTCTCCTATATCTATCACCCCAAAATTTAAAGCTATGCCCCCTCGTGCTCGCTATCACCATTCTTGGAAAAAGGCTCTCCCTGTCCACCCTATCTAACCCTCTGATTATCTTATGTATCTCTATTCAGTCACCTCTCAACCTTCTTCTCTCTAACAAAAACAGCCTCAAGTCCCTCTTTCCTTGTAAGACCTTCCCTCTATACCAGGCAACATCCTAGTAAATCTCCTCTGCACCCTTTGCAAAGCTTCCACATCCTTCTTATAATGTGGTGACCAGAACTGTACACAATACTCCAAGTGCGGCCGCACCAGAGTTTTGTACAGCTGCAGCATAACCTCATGTTTCCAGAACTTGATCCCTCCATTAATAAAAGCTAAAACACTGTATGCCTTCTTAACCAGGCGGCACGGTGGCACAGTAGTTAGCACTGTTGCCTCACAGCGCCAGGGACCCAGGTGCAAATCCCGCCTCGGGCAACATTCTCCCAGTGTCTGCATGGGTTTCCTCTGGGTGCTCCAGTTTCCTCCCACAGTCTAAAGATGTGCAGGTTAGGTGAATTGGCCATGCTAAATTGCCCGTAGTGTTAAGTGAAGGGGTAAATGTAGGGGCACGGGTCTGGGTGGGTTGCTCTTCGGTGGGTCGGTATGGACTTGTGGGCTGAAGGGCCTGTTTCCACACTGTAAGTAATCTAATCTAATCTCAACAACCCTGTCAACCTGGGTGGCAACTTTCAAGGATTTGTGTACCTGGACACCAAGATCTCTCTGCTCATCTACACTCCCAATAATCTTGCCATTAGCCCAGTACTTTGCACTCTGGTTACTCCGACCAAACTGAATCACCTCACACTTGTCCACACTAAACTCCATTTGCCACCTCTCAGCCCAGCTTTGCATCTTATCTATGTCTCTCTGTAACCTACAACATCCTTCGTCACTATCCACAACTCCACCGACCTTAGTGTCGTCTGCAAAGGAAAATAAATCAACAAATCCAGAATGGAATCAAATCATTCTCCATTCCAGGAGAATGCTTCAGAAAAAACTTTAAAGTTTGATAGACTGTACAGTACTTTGGGATAATATAAATGTATTAAACACCTCATTTAAAATGCTGGGTTCAGAAACTATTTACCATGATATTGCCAGGAATGGAGGGCTTGATTTAGGCTGGTTAGTGTAGGAGGTTGAGGGATGACCTTTTAGAGGTTTATAAGATCATGCGGGGTATAGATAAGGTGAATATCAAGGGTCTGTTCCTTGGGGTAGGGGAGTTCAAATGTAGGGAGAATATTTTTAATGCGAGGAGAAAAATTTAAGTGCAAAACGGGCAACTCTTTTACACAGAGTGATCCGTATGTGCAATGAGCTGCCAGAGGAAATAGTGGGTACAGGTATAATTACAACATTTAAAAGACATTTGGGTAAGTACACGGATAGGAAAGATTTGGAGGGATATTGGTCAAGAGTGTGGTGCTGGAAAAGCAGCATCCAAGGAGCAGGAGAATCAACGTTTCAGGCATAAGCCTCATTCCTGTGAAGGGTTTATGTCTGAAACGTCGATTTTCCTGCTCCTCAGATGCTGCCTGGCCTGTTGTGCTTTTCCAGCCCCACATTCCCGACTCTGATCTCCAGAGTCTCCAGTCCTCACTTTATACTTGGAGGCATATGGGCCAAAACCAGGCAATTCGGACAAGTTTTGGTTTGGGAGCATGGAGGGCATAGACTGGTTGGACAGAAGGGTCTGTGTCTGCGCTGTATGACGTTATGATAGACCATGTTCTTGGTGCCCCTTCAAGTTGTTTTGAAATCTTCTGTTTTAGAAACAAATCGATGAATGTTTCCTACCCTTGGAGCAAATAATGTCATTACTGCTTTTACCTTTCTGTTTTATTTTAAATACTTTTCTTTCTTTAATGTGGCTCCTTGGGGTGAAATTGATCTCCTTGCGGCAGGGCACAACAAACAATAACGAATCAGAAGCACATGTTATACCCAAATGGTTTTCTTTATCATTGAACCTAACAAGATAAGAAATGTGCTTGGTGCGAAAGGGACAGTTACATTCCTTGGTACCCAATTGGTGTGACTACCCAATATTAGTTTTAACCCCTCAGAATTTAAACTGTTTACAGAATATGATCATTTGTGTTACTTAAATCCTTGCAGCCTACAAATTCAGAATTGTATTGTTATAGATATTTACATATGTTTCTCTTCCTCAAGTTCATTTGCTGCCTGGTTTTGTCCTGCTCTGTTGGTTTGATTTGATTTGATTTATTGTAGTCACATGTACCTAAGTACAGTGAAAAGCTTTGTTTTGTGAGCAGTACTGGCAGATCATAGCAAATAAGGACCTAGAGATAGGGTGCTTTGAACGAAGCACAGAGGAGGTGCACAGAGCAACATCAACGTTAGCAAGATCAGCATTATTTGAGGTTAGAGAGTCCATTTGTCAGTCTAATAACAGCTGGGAAAAAGCTGTTCTTGAACCTGTTGGTGCGCGTGTTCAAGCTTCTGTAGCTTGTGCCCAATGGAAGAGTTCTTCTAACTTGCTACTGAATGATTTTGTGTTTAGTTTTGCCTTGTGCTATTTTGAGATCTGTCCACTGGTGCTCTGGGGGTAGTAATGTCTCTTTTTATTAATGCCTTAACATTTAAAGTAACTTATAACTGATTTTTTTTAAAAAGTGTTTTCTTTAATTTTTGAATGAACACCACTTTCTTTTGATTGCTACAACTCAGCACATCTTCTCCTCCCCTCCAATATTAACATTCTCCAGGGGCTGTTCCCTCTGTGACACCCTAACCCACTCCCTATCATTCTTATCACTTCATCACTCTGCCCAGCATCTTCCCATGCAATCACAGAAGGCGTAACAAGTGCCCATTCACCTTCTCCCTCGTCACTGTCTAAGGCCCCAAACCTACCTTCCAGGAGAATCCGTTTAATCGAGTTGACTGCACTCACTGCTCACAACGGACCTCCTTTACATTGACGAGACCAAAGGCAGACTGGATGATCACTTTGTGGAACATTTTTGCTCTGTCTGTAGGAATGACCCCAACCTCCCAGTTGCTTGTCATTTCAATAACCTCTCTTTCCCCCTCCTCCTTGCTCTCCTATAATATTTCTGCCCTGGGCTTGCTGCAATGTTCCAATGAAGCACAATGCAAGCTCAAGAAACAGCACCTCATTTCCCACTGAGGGCTCTTTACAGTCTCGAGGTCTCAATATTGAAATCCATCGCTTCAGAGGCTGACAGCATTATGTCTGTTCTCCGTTTTTCATACATTCTCTCTCCCACACCCCCCAACATCCATGTGTCTTGTTTACTTTACACTTGGGGAAAGAATTGGACCACTTCTACCGTCACACCTTAATTTACACCATTTTTACATTACTTTTCTGGCTCCACAATTAGCAACCCGTTTGTCTTTTGCACTGGGCCTATACCACCGGCCTCTTGCTCTTCCTCTGTCTCTGCCAAAAGTATTAAAAAAACCCTGTAGTCCTGAAGAAGTCATATCAGACTCAAAACGTTAACTCCATTTCTCTCTCCACAAATGCTGCCAGACCTGCTGAGTTTCTCAAGCATTTTCTGTGATAGTGGAATAAGCAGGGAATAGAGGGATTTGGATAACAAAAGGTTTTTAGTTCAGAAACTCATCATGATTTGGCACATGCTGTATTGTTCTTTGTTTCCGATTTCTAAAATCTGCAGAATTTTGCCATTATTTGGTTTAATGTCTGAGGAGGTGCTGGTGGTGATTATGGTAGAGGGAAGTGAATGAACTGGAAAGATCAATTTCTTGATCTTGAGCAGTGTGCGTCAAAAAAAAATGTGTTACCACCCCAGCAGTTATTCCCTATCTGGTTGTCTCCGAAATAGTTTACTATTCAGAACAACCTGGCCACGTGTGTTTTTAAAATGTTAATCTTTTTTTCACTAACTTGTGAAGACCGTGCAAGTTTCTGATCAATTTTCACGAGTAAGGGAAGTATCGCAGCTTGAACTACAATTTCTGCCCTTGGTCACAGCATTGCTTTATCAGCATTTCCATGAGAACAATTCAACTTATATTTAATAAAAACAAGTTTTAATGCATGGAAACATGCTCTAGGATATTTCACAGTGGCATAATGAAAGTACACCAGAAGGAGATCATAGAAGTTCATTGAAGAGATGGGTTATGAGAATGATTTAAAACTTTGATTTGATTTATTATCATGTGTACCGAGATACAGTGAGAAGTATTGGTTTCCGTGCTAACCAGTCAAATCATACCCTACACAGTTCTTCAGGATAATAGAACAGAATTCAGAATATAGTGTTAGCTACAGAGAAGGTGCAGAGAAAGATCAACACTAATATATGAGGGATCTGTTAATAAGTCTGATACAAGTGGGGAAGAACTTGTTTTTTAATCTGTTGATATGAGCTTTCAAACTTTTATATCTTCTGCCCAATGGAAGAGAGTAACACCGGGTGGGAGAGGTCTTTGTTCCTTGTTTTCCCGAGGCAGTAGGAAGTGTAGACGGAGTTAATGGAAGGAAGGCTGGTTTACTTGATGGACTGGGCTATGTTCACAACTCTCTCTAGTTTCTTGTGGTCTTGGGCAGAGCAGTCTGCCTTTCCATTCATCCTTTTGAAGGTGAGAATTGCAGAGCATTCTCTAAGACTAGGGAAAGTATTTGTACCAAGTTGAGAAAAGGTGCAGTGGAGGCTGGAGACACAAGAACAGGGTTGGTCAGGGAGCAGTTACTGAGCCGGAGGTTGGCGGGTTGTTGGAGATGGCAAGGTCGTGAAAAAACAATAAAATAAGTAAATAAATAAACAAACAATAGGAACCCCAAAGTAGTGCAGACCAGTGAAACCATAAATAATAGGATGCAGGATAGTATATTGTTACGACATGGTGGTGAACCCCTCTGCTAATTAAACCAATCACCAAGAAGAGCTCACCTCTCCTCCTAATCTGTTAAAATATGAGTGACCGAGAATTCCCAAATTCCACTATTTAAAGATAATAATAGCAATTTATTCTTTAACTCTGAAAGTGAACATTAAACAAAACTATTCACAACTCTAAGCCCCCCTTTATTTTAACTGCTTGTTATCTGCCTCCAGCTCTATAACAGTATACTATTCCAATAAAAGCCCGTATTAAAATTATATCAACTTAATTTCAAAACCACACAGCAGCTGTTGTCTCTGATGTCCTCCTCCTTTTGATTGGAGATCTCCCTGGGTTGTCTTCTGTCTTTTCCTGCAAAGATGTTTCATATGAAAAAGATGTCTTTTGATAGGGAGGGTTTGGCGGTCTTTGTTGATGGCAGTTTACTCTCTGTCTGACTTTTAAAATGCCTGCTTTTGTTTTTACACCCCAAACGTTGGATTGTCTCATTGGTTCGAGGTTGACAAAAACAATAAATTGGATTTTAGTATCCTGGAGTATAAACTGTTTGGCTAAATTCAAATTGTTATCAAAACAGCAACCAACTCCGGTATCTATTTCACAACCAAATGTTAAATATTTTCAATTTTTTGGTACACTCTGAGACTGCTAGCTAGTCATATGACAGGTGCTTGTAAGCTCTCAGTGCAAAACAGCATTCGCACTCTCTTTAAGGTACAGTACACATCTTCAATTTCATACCAATATGGACAATGTAGTTTCAGAATGGAGTGTGTAAAGCAAGTTGTTTAAATCATTGACTTTATAAGGGAGATGGACAAGACTGGGACTTCAGTGACAGTTGGGTAGGGGCTTGTGATACTTACAGTTATTGATATACACACTTCAGAGTTAGCGAGGTCATGACCCAAACAATAAGGTTTGGAAAGGAGAGATATTTTTCCCACCAATATGTGAGATCAAAGTAGGCACGAGAATAAAGTAATAATTGCAATTCACAAAACAAGCACATATTCATTCTGATGTTCCTGAGAAATGATAGAATGTATTCTGCATTATACCTGACACTGTTTTGGCTTTATAAGTCACGTTCCAATGCCCTCCTTTTCCTGTGTTAATTTGTGGCCACCATGTGTATGATGTATGTTCTTGTTCATTATCATGGGTGCCACGAACATGTGGCTTCTTTTATTTTTGTAACTTTTATTGGATCATGTCATGTTGTTTTACAGGATACACCTCCTGAAGTTTGACTCTGACAGTTGTTTCAGATTGATATCTCTAATATTCCCATTTATCCTCTCTCAGATCCCACCTTTGTGACTTCTTAGCTACCTACTCCAGTTTTTTCTCCTCCCAACTTGCCTTTCTTCATGAATCCTTACCTGTCAGTGCAATACACATTCTCAAATACTGCTCAATGATTCTCCTTTACACTGAAGACCATGACATACAGTATCCATGCCCAGCTGAGAAGAGGTTGGGAAGTGTAATACTCTCCATCACAGACTCTGCACTATAGTGCCTGCTGTTGGGAATGGAACCGTGCTGCCACCAAGCCATTTCTTGACTGGGTCTAAGTGCCTATCTGGGTCACAGTGGTACAGGAGCAATCACTAGTGAGTCTCTCTTTTCAATTTAACCTATTTTCCTTGACAACCTGTTCAGAGACGTTAATTACACACCTCTAGAGCAGGCATGACTTGAACCTGGGTCTTCCAATCCAAGGGTAGGGAAAATACCTCTGCACCACAACAGGGCCCTTCCACTAGTGGATCTTAACAAGAAAAGCCTCTTGTCTTAATTATGCTGGAAATTGCAAACTACATTAGCTAGCTATTGTTGTTAAGAGTATTGGGAGACATTGATGACCCATCTGTAGCCAGAGCTGTTGTCCCTATTTGCCATATCCAAGATTATATGACATTAGCTTGTGAGGAACTCAATGCTGTTTCCAACATCAACCCTTTCAGCACTGTTACCCCATTCAACACCAGTCAACACTTGGTCCTCACTTTTCTGAATTGTGTGAATCACCAGGTGAACCCAATCGCCTTTTGAACTGGTCTGGCCAAGGTGTAAATATTTGAGTAGGTGCATGGTGCATGAGTCCCTATGATGATGTGCTCTCGTAAAGGCTCCGTTTCTCTGAGGAACCACATCAACAATCTCCAATGCTTGCTCCATTGTAGGTGAATGACCTACAGGTGATAAACAAGATGGTTTAACACTGGAAATGTAGCAATTTCTTAAGTTATAATTGTGGAGATGGTTTTATACTCTGTTGGATCTAAGCCAGATTGAGTTCTATAAGTTGTAACCAATGCTCATCTAATAGCATTTGTCAGAACTCACTGTTTGTATCTCATCAAGGTGGTAGACAAGGTGACTTTCTGTCACGATTGTCTTGTTGAGCTGGGGTTAGCACAAAATCAGATGGATCCATTTATGTACAGGGGCGGCACGGTGGCTCAGGGGTTGGTACTGCTGCCTCTCAGCGCCAGGGACCCAGGTTCGATTCCAGCCTTGGGTGACTGTCTGTGTGGAGTTTGCACATTCTCCCTTTTTCTGCGTGGGTTTCATCTGGGTGCTCCTGTTTCCTCCCACAGTCCAAAGATGTGCAGGTCAGGTGAATTGACTATGCTAAATTGCCCATGGTGTGAGGTGCATTAGTCAGAGGGAAATGGGTCTGGATGGGTTATTCTTCGGAGGGTCAGTGTGGACTTGTTGGGCCGAAGGGCCTGTTTCCATGCTGTAGGTATTCTAATCTAATCTAAATATAATTGAACACAGTTTATTCAAATGATGCCCTAATCCAAGACCTAGATGGTCGGTTGTCCTCCTTTATGATCCAAAGCTCTTTTCCCACCAAGCCCATTTAACACCATAGTGGGTCCTGCTTAAGGTATTTCTCAGCATTCACCCTTTTAGGTCAGTTGACCGTTGCACCACTCCATCCCCATCATGAGCATCCAGTTTACTGGGTTCAGACTGTTGTGGTAGGTTTTCTTCTTCCTCCACACTTCATTGTTCTGACTGTTTGTGGTCCCTTAACTTCAACAATTCGACAAAGTCTGCACCTTTAGTTTTTAAGTTGCATGTTATGGCATTACTGCGATCACTTCTGAAAAAAGAGATTTCGTTCTGCAATAGAACTAGGGACAGGTTCAGGGAGAGAAGCAGGGGAGGCCTTATGCCAGGCTTAATTTGTAAACAGACCATCTCAAAGCTGAAGTAAAAACAGACAGAAGATCCCATCGTAGAAGCAAGGGCTTATGTGATTTTTCATATTCATTCATGGGATGAGGGCATCACTAGCTAGACCAGCATTTATTGCCCACCCCTGATTGCTCAGAGGGTAGTTAAGAGTCAACCCATATCGCTGTAGGTCTGGAATCCCATGTAGGCCAGATGAGATAAGGTTGTCTGATTTCCTTCCCTAAAGGGCAGTAGAGGACCAAATGGGTTTTTCCAGCAATCGATAATGGTTTCATGGTCATCATTACAATCTTAATTCCAGATTTTTATTGAATTCATTTTCTAACATCTGCCATTCCAGATTTGAACCTGAGTCCCCAGAACATTACCTGGGCCTCTGGACAGTGATAATACCACTTGGCAGTCACTTCCCTGTGGGCTTGCTGCAAAGATAAGATGGCAAAAGTGGAGAGATCTTAAATTGGTAGCAGGAACGGGTTAAGTCTACGGATTTGCAAAATTTTAAAAGACTGACCGTTTTGGAAACGGCTGATAATATGGGCCAGGTGCTGGCAGGTGGGACTAGATTGGGTTGGGATATCTGGTCGGTATGGACGAGTTGGACTGGAGGGTCTGTTTCCGTGCTGTACATCTCTATGACTCTAAAATTAGAAGGAAAAATGAACTAAGTATGTCACATTGGAAGGTGGAAAGATGTGTTTTATAGTAACTATTGGTAAGCAGACTGCTTACCAATAGTTACTATAAAACTCATCTTCCCACCTTCCAATGTGGCATACTTAGTTCATAAGTATGTAATATAAGCAGGGGCAACACATGCTTTACCTCAGGTTGTCATGTGCATTTGCATGATTTTAATGTGTTACATACAGTATACATTATTCACCCTCAAAAATTGAATCCTGTTTTGATTTGGGATATGGTGACCAGTAATGGACTTTGAAAATTCTCTGCAATGCAACAGCATTTCAGATACTTTCTTCATGGTTAAAAAGTAATGCAAAATGCTTTTCTGCTGGAGAGTTTCTTAAAAGTAAAGAAAGCTAAACTTTGTCTTTACTTATTTTTGTAATGTGTTGGTGTGTGTTCAGAGCTACAAAGTTTAAAATCTACCAAGCAGCCTTTCAAAACCAATATTGATTTTTGCCATTTGGAAGGACATTAGCATCCTGCCTGAATCTGTTTGTACTTCACTAACAAAACAGACCTTCAGTGTATTTAAAGAAACCTGGTATTGAGTTAATTTTACCAGTGAACGCTATTCCTGAAATAGTATAGAACAGTGTTCACTGTAAAAGTCATAATTGCGTCTGTGGCAATATTTCATCATCTGCTCTAAGCCTTTGCCAAAGAGCTTCTATCAGAATTAGAAAATCTGCAAAAATCGTGAATGTGCACTTTGGTTTGCAATTGCAAGTTGATGCAATCCTTCTGAAATGTTCATTCAGTTTTTTTTAATTAACCATTTTGGATCTTTCGCAGCTGAATAGTCATGGCTGTTGTGGGAAATGTTCCCAGGAAAATGGACAGAATTGCCAATGCAATCCCAGAATCGTGTGTAGTAAAAGCAGAATTTGATTTATTGTGGCCTCATGGCAATGAACTAAGACAGGCACATGGACAAACTAGCTGTTCTGCTGTTGTCAAGCCTGTGAGAGTTTGCAACTGCAATCGTCATTAATATAAGATTTAGTGACTGAAGATGCATAATGGACACCATGGAATATGTTTTATGGTTCGATTTGTATCGAGTATTGCGTGGATCTTCAACGCAGTTACTTGGGACAACAGAGAGTCAAGATACCAGTCCATTAAATGGAGGCCAAGTGCTGCTGTTTACTTCAACATTTGGGAACAGTGTGAGATGTCAAGCTGGTTTTCACATGCCAAATTAGTGCTCTCAGAAAACCAAATACATGACAGTTGTTTCTGTGCAAGTACTGACCTTCTACTCACCCACCAGTTATTTTCACTCAGTTGGGAGGAAGAGAATGGTGGGTTAAAAAATATGAGAGTCTACACCTGACTTCCCAACCATAGTGGGCAGAACTGGATGGCAGATAGTAATTGTGCGATGGCTGGGAATTGAACCCAGGTCAACTGCTTGGAAGGCAGCTATGTTCACCCCTATACCATTATCACCGTGTCCTTCCTGATGAAGACATTATGCTCAATGTCGATTCTCCTGCTCCTCAGATGCTGCCTGACTGGCTGTGCTTTACCAGCACCACACTCTTTGACTCTGATCTCCAGCATCTACAGTCCTCACTTTCTCCCGGTAAACAGTAATTGGTGGCCCCGCCCTCAGCCTCTTGTTGACACTGAAGCCAATTGTGATGCACGATGGTAGGCACAGAGATGAATGAGGTAAAAACAATGACTGCAGATGCTGGAAACCAGATTTAGGATTAGTGGTGCTGGAAGAGCACAGCAGTTCAGGCAGCATCAGAGCAGCAGTAAAATCGACGTTTCAGGCAAAAGCCCTTCATCAGGAATAAGGGCAGAGTGTCTGAAGGGTGGAGAGATAAGCTAGAGGAGGATGGGGGTGGGGAGAAAGTAGCATGGAGTACAATAGGTGAGTGGGGGAGGGGATGAAGGTGATAGGTCAGGGAGGAGGGGATGAAGATGAATGAGCTCAACACAAACCCAGCACTCATCCAAGGTCTGTATGGCTAGATTGTAACCTGATTCTAATATCGAATGTTCCAAAGTGAGAAATTGAAATTCAAAGCATTTGAAAACCTATTTGGATTGAAAGCTTTTGCATTTATGTTTTGTGCAAGTTACAGTATTCAAGGTGATTTTTCACATTACATGTGTACAGCTGTTATAACCGATATTGTTAGTTCAATCGCAATGGTACAGGTGGCTTAATTTGGATCTTTGTAAATCTGAAAATGAGGCATGAATTGTCAAGTTAAAGGAAGCTGGTTTACTTAAATTGTGGGATGTTAGTGTTGCTGGCTGGGCTACCATTCATCTCCCAGATCTAATTACCCTTCAAACGGGGTAGTGAACTGCTTCCTTGATTCAATGTTACAGGTTGATCCACAATGCCTTTAGGGAGGGAATTCCAGGATTTTGACAGAGGAATGGAGATATGTTTCTAAATTAGGATTGTGAGTGGCTTGATGATGATGTTCCTATAACCTTCGGTATGATCATAGCCATAAGTTAAAAATACAGTCCAAGGAGCTTTGAATGTCTGTGTTGGATGGAGACAGAGGCTGTTTGAGAATGTGATGCCAATCAAGTGGACTGTTTTGTCCTGGATGGTGTCAAGCTTCTTGAGTATTGAAACTGCACCCATCCAGGCTGGTGGCCTGCCTTTGGGAGTTCGGTGATGAATTACTTGGAGTGGGATTTTCTAGCCTCTGATGTGCTTCTATAACCACAGTATTAGCGTCATGAGTTCAGCTGAGTTTCTGGTCAATGCTAACCCTTAGGTTGTTGGGGATTCAGTGATGGAAAATACCATTGAATGTCAGTGGTCAGCATTTAGATTCTCCCGTGGGTGCTCGTCGTGTGGTATGAATGTTATTGTCACTTGTCAGCTCAAACCTGAGTCTTGTCCAGGTCTTCTTGCATTTGGACATTGTCTGTTTCACTGTTGTGGATTTGGAAATGGTGTTGAACATTATGTAATCATCTGATCTTATGAATGAATCATTGATGCAGCAGCTGAAGATGGTTGTACCTAGGACACTACCCTGAGGAACAAGTGAAGTGATATCATTAAAAGCTGAGATGACTGACCTCCAACAATACAACCTTTTTTTTTAATACTAAACGTGACTCGAGCCAAGGAAGAGTTTTCCCTCTGATTCCTGTTGACTCCAATTTTGCCAGTGCTCCTTTGGTGCTGCACTGCACTGTCAAAAATGGCTTTGCTGTCAAGGATGTCAGAGAGTAGCAAGGGTATGGAATGCTTTGCCTGCAACGGTAGTAGATTTGTCAAGTTTAGGTGAATTTAAGTCGTCATTGGACAGGCATATGGACATACATGGAATAGTATAGGTGGGATGGGTTTCAGATTAGAAAGAAGGGTGGCGCAACATCGAGGGCCGAAGGGCCTGTACTGCGCTGTAATGTTCTATTTCTATTATCACTGCCACCTAATCTCTAGAATTCAGCTCTTTCTTTTATCCATGTTTGAACTAAGTGTGTAATGAGCTGAGTGACCCAAATTGAGTATCAGTGAGGAGGCTGTGATCAAGAATATACTGATAGGGTAGTAATTGTCCTGATTTTTGTGTACAGGACATACCTGGGTGACTTTCTTTAGCATGGTATGTTGGAATTAGATTCCTACTTTGCACAGGTGAGTTCTTGACATTTAAGTTTGCTAAAAGCTACAGATATCATGAAAACAGACAATGTTGAAGCTTCATAGAGGAAGCAGGTTCTCAGGATGGGGAAGAAGTGTTTTATTTCCTTACAACCGAACTAACCCATAAAAATATCATAGCTAAGAATTATGGGACTTCACATGAACTGTGAACCTGTGGTGCAGTTGCGGTACACAGGAGAATGAGAGTAGGGAGGACATGGACAGGATTTCACAGCCACAGGAATGTGCTGGCAGACAGCAAGCTGGTTTGAAGTGTGTCTACTTCAACGCCAGAAGTATCCAAAATAAGGTAGGTGAGCTTGCAGCATGGATAGGTACCTGGGACTTCGATGTTGTGGCCATTTTGGAGACATGGATAAAGCAGGGTCAGGAATGGATGTTGCAGGTTCTAGGGTTTAGATCTTTCATTAAAATCGGGGAAGGCGGAAAAGAGGGCGAGGTGTGGCTTTGTTAGTCAAGGACAATATAACGGTGACTGAAAGAACTTTTGACAAGGACTCATCTACTAAGGTGGTATGGGCTGAGGTTAGAAACAAGAGAGGAGAGGTCACACCTGGGAGTTTTTTATAGGTCTCTGCAAAGTTCCAGGGATGTGGATGAGAGGATTGGCCAAACAATTCTGGGCAGGAGTGAAAGTAACAGGGTGGTCATTATGGGGGACTTTAACTTCCCCAACGTTGACTGGAAATCCTATAACTCTAATACGTCGGATGGATCAGTTTTTGTCCAATGTGTACAAGAGGCTTTCCTGACACAGTATGTCGAAGGGCCGACAAGAGGGGAGCCCACACTGGATCTGGTGCTGGGTAATGAACCAGGTCAGGTGTTTAATTTAGTGTTAGGTGAGCACATGGGAGAGAGTGACCATAATTCATTTACGTTTAGTTTAGCAATGGAGAGGGATAGGTACGTGCCACAGGGCAAGAGCTATAGATGGGGAAAAGGCAATTATAATGCGAGTAGGCAAGATTTAAAAGGTATAGAATGGGGTAGCAAAATGCAGGGGATGGGGACAATCAATATGGAGCTGGTTTAAGGAACAGATATTGCATATCTGTGATAGGTATGTCCCTGTCAGGTAGGGAGGAAGTGAGAAGGTAATGGAACCATGGTTTACTAAAGAAATTGTATCTCTTGTAAAGCGGAAGAGGAAGGCTTATGTGACGTTGAGATGAGATGGTTTAAATGAGGCGATGGAGAGTTACAGATTTCCTAGGAAGGATTTGAAGAGAGTTATAAACAGCAAGGAGGGGACGTGAGCAGTCTTTAGCAGGTAGGATAAAGGAGAATCCTAAAACTTTCAAGAGGTATGCAAGGAATAAAAGGATGACTAGGGTAGGAATAGGGCCAGTCAAAAACAGAAATGAGAAGTTGAATGTGGACCCTGTGGAAATCGGAGAGGTGATAACTGAATATTTGTCATCTGTTTTCACTCAGGAAAAGGAGAGTATTGTAGAGAAGATGACTGAGATACGGGCTAGTAGACTAGAAAGGATTGAGGTTACTAAGGAGGAGGTGTTATCAATTCTAGAATGTGTGCAAGTAGATAGGTCCCCTGGGCCAGGTGGGATTTATCCGAGGATTTCCTGGGAAGCTAGGGAGGATATGGCGGAGCCTTTGGCTTTGATCTTTGAGTCATCATTGTCTACAGGTTTAGTACCAGAGGATTGGGGGATTGTAAATGTTGTGCCCTTGTTCAAGAAGGGCAGTAGAGATGAACCAGGTAATTATAGACCAGGTGAGCCATACATCTGTTGTAGGAAAAGTTTTGGAAAGGATTATAAGAGGTAGGATTTATAATCATCTAGCAAGCAACAACTTTACTGGAGATAGTCAACATGGTTTCATCAAGGGCAGGTCATGAGTGTTTTGAGAAGGTGACCAAGCATGTAGATGAGGGTTGGGCAGTTGACATGGTATTCATGGACTTCAGGAAAGCCTTTGATAAGGTTGGCTATTGGAAAAAATGCAGAGGCATGGGATTGAGGATGATTTAGCAATTTGGATTTGAAACTGGTACAGTTGATGGAAAATATTCAGTCTGGAGTCCGGTTACTTAATGGTATGTCACAAGGATCTGTTTTGGGACCATTGCTGCTGTTATTTTTTATAAATGACTTTGACATGGGCATGGGTGAATGGGTTACTAAGTTTGCAAATGATAGTAAAGTTGGTGGAATGGTGGACTGTTTGGAAGAATGTTGCATTTGCAGGGTGACTTGGATAAATTGCAGAATTTGGCTGAGAGGTGGCAAATAGAGTTCAATGCAGCTAAATGTGAGGTGATGCACTTTGGGAAGAATAACAGGAAGGCAGAGTACTGGGTCAATGGAAAGATTTTTGGTAGTGTGGATGTGCAGAGGGATCTTGGTGTCCATGTACATAGATCCCTGAAAGTTGCCACCCAGGTTGATAGTTAAGAAGGCATACGGTGTGTTAAGTTTTATTGGTAGAGGGATTGAGTTCCGGAGCGGTGATGTCATGCTGCAACTATACAAACTTATAGTGTGGCCTCACTTGAAATATTGTCTACAGTTCTGGTTGCCCCATTACAGGAAGGATGTGGAAGCATTGGAAAAGGTGCGGAGGAGATATACCAGGATGCTGCCTGGTCTGGAGGGAAGGTCTAGGAGGAAAGGCTGAGAGACTTGGGTCTGTTCTCATTGGAAAGAAGAAGACTAAGAGGGGATTTGATAGAGACATACAAGATGATCAGAGGATTCGATAGGGTGGACAGTGAGAGCCTTTTTCCGAGGATGATGACGTCAGCTTCTACGAGGGGCACAGCTGCAAATTGAGGGGTGATAGATTTAAGACAGATGTCAGAGGCAGGTATTTTACACACAGTGGTAAGGGTGTGGAATGCCCTACCTGCCAACGTACTTAACGCAGCCACATTAAGGGCATTTAAACAATCCTTGGATAAGCACATGGATGATGATGGGATAGTGTGGGGGATGGGCTTAGGTTAGTTCACAGGTCGGCATAACATCGAAGGCCGAAGGGCTTGTTCTGCGCTGTATTGTTCTATGTTCTAATTGCATTGCTCAAGCCTATTTACAGAGGTGACAGCAAGCATCTTTCATTTCCGTTTAAGCTGAGCTTTGTGTACAAATGCAAATATTTTGTGACAGTTCCCTTTGGATGGGTTCTATTTTGCAGCTGATGTATTATTTCTCGTAGCAGTTGAAGTTTTAAATTATAGATAATGTTTATAAAATAAGCTCAAATCCTAATATTTGATCACATCTATCTAAAATGTATTGGAACTGTACCGGTGATTTTCTCATCTGTACTAAGTTTGTGGGTTGGGTCTACTTTTTCCTGCATAGATCGTGGTGTTTCATTTAGTATGTCAAGTGAACATTGTTTAGATCCATGGACCAGAAATAAGAGAATCACTGCCAAATGCTTCCAATTGAGCAGTATTTAGGGATGTAAGCACATGAGTATGATTATATATCAGGCAAATGTTAGCATGAAAACCAGTTATTGTATCCAGATGTGTGCACAATGTGCCAGTGGAACTGTTGGCCACTCAGCAGTACTGGTCAGTACAAGGCAGCATGCATGATGGTGTATTTTTAGAACAGCATTGTTCTACATTTAGCATAGAATCCTTGTATCGCATTATATATTATACCAAGGTTGCAGCATGACTGTAAATGATTCCATGCTTGCTTTTGTTTTTAATCATTTAGATATCTGAGGTTCATCAATTCTTGAGGCTGCTCATTATTTTGAGCTGAGCCAATGTTCTATCTCTCATTTTTTCCCCAATCTTTCCCCATTATTCATAACCCCCGACCCCCCGCCCAACCCCACCAAAAGAAACCACAAGGGGCCTGTAACTATGAATATCTGACTTTAAAAATCTTATACTTGCAAATGTGATCCCATACTGAGATGTAATTTTAAAGAACTGTTCCTGTACTTACAATTGCCTGCTTTATATTGTCTTGCGTTGTGTTCTCAATTGTACAAATCGACTTGTAAATGGTTTCCAGAATGGAACCCATTCTGCCTGTGGTTGTAGAACACAGAACGTAGAACAGTACAGCACAGAACAGGCCCTTCAGCCCACAATGTTGTGCCGACCATTGATCCTCATGTAAGGTAAATCTAATGTACGAACCCTCAAATTTCTGTGACTATATGCATGTCCAGTAGTCTCTTAAATATCCCCAATGACCTCACTTCCACAACTGCTGCTGGCAACGCATTCCATGCTCTCGCAACTCTCTGCGTAAAGAACCCGCCCCTGACATCCCCTCTATACTTTCCGCCAAACAACTTAAAAGTATGACCCTTCGTGTTAACAGTTTCTGCCCTGGGAAAAAGTTTCTGGTTATCAACTCTATCTATGCCTCTCATTATCTTGTACACCTCAATTAGGTCCCCTCTCTTTCTTCTTTCTTCAATAAAAAAAGTCCGAGCTCAGTCAACCTCTCTTCATCAGATAAGCCCTCCAGTCCAGGCAGCATCCTGGTAAACCCTCTCCAAAGCATCCACATCTTTCCTATAATAGGGCGACCAGAACTGGACGCAGTATTCCAAGTGCAGTCTAACCAAGGTTTTGTAGAGCTGCAACAAGATCTCACGGCTCTTAAACTCAATCCCCCTGTTAATGAAAGCCAAAACACTATATGCTTTCTTAACAACCCTGTCTACTGGGGTTGCCATTTTAAGGGATCTATGTACCTGCACACCAAGATCCCTCTGTTCCTCCACACTGCCAAGAATCCTATCCTTAATCCTGTACTCAACTTTCAAGTTCTACCTTCCAAAATGCATCAATTCACATTTATCCAGGTTGAACTGCATCTGCCACCTCTCAGCCCATCTCTGCATCCTGTCAATGTCCCGCTGCAGCCTACAACAGCCCTCTATACTGTCAACGACACCTCCAACCTTTGTGTC